>NW_028261390.1:54232040-54385148 GCF_051295495.1 Thamnophis sirtalis | reverse complement strand
CTCCACCTGAATCAAGAGCAGGTGTCTTTCTGCCCACCTTCCCAGGGATTCAGCCTCTGCCATCAGGGATCTGGATCAGGTACCCTCTTGGCGGTTTATGTGCGCCTTGGTTGCTATATTCTCTGTGAGAATCATCACATGATGGTTCTGTATGTCGGTCCGAAATTGAAGCAGGGCCAGCCTCGCCACCCTCAGCTCCAACCTGTTAATGCTGTGTGTTAACATTGTCTCCGACCACCTGCCCTGTGCGATTTGGTTGCGGAAGTGGGGCCCCCAGCTGAAAAAGCTGGTGTCAGCCGTGATGGTCAGGTGGTCTGGCTCCTTGAAGAGGGTGCCCTTTGCCAGGGCGGAATCAGCCACCACTGGATGGAGTGATGAACCCGCAGGGGAACCGGAATCAGCCTTGGAGAATTGCTGTTGTTGGCACGTTGGTGCGGCAATAGGAGCCACTGGAGCTGCTGAGAGTGAAGCCTCGCCCACGGTACAATGGACAGGCAGGGAATCGTTTTTCCTAAGAGCTGGGACAATTGCACAATTGAGGTTTGAGGAGAGAGTCATACCTGATGCACCAGGACCATGATGCTTACCATCCACTTAGGAGAGAAGGAGACCTGACAGGTCACAGTGTCTATGATGGCGCCGAGGCGCTGCAACCTGGTCCTCAGTTCGAGATGGCTCTTTTTCAGATTGACAGAGAATCCGTGATCTTTGTGAACATTCTTTGGGAACCCTTGCGCTCTGACTTCTTAACGACCGAAGGCATGACCTTCTTCTTGTCCTTGTTCTTTACAAGGACAGGATCCAAGGCCTCCCCAAAGAGTTTGTCCCCTTTAAAGAGGGCGGAAGCAAACTTCAACTTGGACCTCATGTCCACATTCCAGTGTATGAGCCACATGAGGCGTTGGGTGGCGACACTGGATGCTAAGGCCTTAGACCCAAACTTGGCGGCATTCAGAGTGGCATCAGCTGTATACTCCATTGCCGCAATGATTTTGTTGACATCCTGTCTAAGCTTAGTGTCCCCAGCCAGGAGTTTGGTGAGTAACTGTCTCAACCAAAGAAGTTAAGTTCTGGATGGAAAAGAATCGGAAGCAGACATCTTAATCGCCCAGGCAGCCACCTGATGCGTTTTGTGCAAGATCTTTTCAGCTCGCTTGTCCTCCGCCTTGAGCCTTTCAAGGTCAGGGGGAAGGACAGAGGAGAATGAGAGCGCAGCCACCGAAGCGTCCACAGGGGGCAACTTCAATAAGTCCTCCAAGCTCACTACCACTAGGGGTGGCAAGGGTGCCCGGCTGTGCCCACTGTTTCTGCACTACATTTAGGAATAACTTTGGAAGTGAGGTCCAAGGGATCTGGAGCAGGTTGTTCAGGGGCAGAAGAACCCAATCGGGTTGAGGCTTTAGCCTTACCCAATATAGTCTTGAAATTGGCTTGTTTTAAAAAACCTGCGAATGCAGGTTTGTCAGGGATGGTTCCTTCATCACTCGAAAACTTGGGTTCCTGCCCTGGAAGAATGTTCTCCTCCCAATCTGAATCCCCACTCTCCAGCGAGGAATGGGGTGGTACTGGTCTTTGTGCCTGGTCTGCCCTCTGCAGGTCAGGAGGCCCTGGATTAGGCCTAGGCCACTGTGCGCGCTTGGCCTTTCACTGCATCCCAGCCTCAATGCCTTGAGAAATGGCCCTGGCAATGACCTCCTGCATCCCTGAGGAAAGCTCAGAGCCCCAGTCCTCTGCGGGGTGGGCTCTTTTGGGTGAAGAGGGCAAGGCCTGTTGAGGGGCTAAGGATCCCACAGGTATGACCTCCTCCTCCACTTCCAGCTGGCAATCAAAGAGATCAGCATGCTCAGTCATTGAGGGCCCTGGGGAACCGGCTGTGATCAAGGAAGTCTCAAGGGAAAATTCCTGCTCCTCCTCACTGTCCAATATAGGAGGTGCGGGCCTGGCCCGATCTACCCGAGAAGCATCCCTGGCAGGCTCCTGAGGGGAAACTGTGGCCTGACCCTGGGCCTTAGAGAATTGGTTCTCTGGTGCTATCTGGCGACGTGAGGCATCCCTGTCCTGGCCCTGTGCCTGCTTCTTGCTCTGCCTGGACGATGGCAAGGATGCCTTAAGGGCTCCCTATCTGCCCTGCCAGCTTGTCTGTGTAGTCCCTGCCAGTAGAGGTGCCCGGCTGTCCTGAAACCCCGGGATTCTGTTCAGCCATCCTTCCCTGGTGGGGCCCCTGCAAACAGTGGGTAGATCAGGGATTGAATAACTCACCACCTGCTACCACAGCAGACAAGAGGCCACAAGGGACACCCTGAGGCCACAGATATAAACAAGGCCGTGTCAAGAGGAAGTGCCAGAAAAAATCCCCCGGTGCGAGCTGCCGCGCTCCCAGAACCAGCGCAGAAGAAGAGGTAAAAGGGTATGACCGGGGGAGGCCTAAAACCCCTATGCTGCCCAACCCAATCGTCAGAGATAAGAGCAGACCCGCTGAACCAACCCGGATAGGAAAGCTATGTAGGCGATCTGCGCAGAGCGAGGCTACTGGCAGGCTATTCTGGCAACAGAAGAAAAAATGCACCAAAAGAGAGGCTTCGCGCCAAAAATAAACAAACCAAAATGGCAACCACCACATGTAAGGCTTCCAAAATGGCCACCGCTACAAGTAAGGCTTCCAAAAAGGCCAACACTACAAGAAAGGCCTCCAAAATGGCTGCCACCACATGTAAGGCTTCCAAAATGGCTGCCACCACATGTAAGGCTTCCAAAATGGCCACCACCACCAGGAAGGCTTCCAAAATGGCCGCGACCAGCAGAGAGGATCTGAAAATCACCTGTGACATCAAGCACAGTTCAAAATAAAAGTGAAGGTGCCGTGGCGATCACACATAGCCCCACCCGCTGCCTGCACTCTTCTGCCTCCAATAGCCTGCCGGGCAGTAGCAGGCGCCCGGACAACCCCAGGATCCCTGAAACTGCACTGGTGAACCGGAATCCAACCAAGATTATTTAACTCACCACGCCTGCTCTGGGAAAAAAAGAGAAAAGGAAAAAAGGAAGAAAAAAGGTACTTGAAAAACAAAGAGTCCAAGTAATCTGCAAAGGACTGGTCTTGAAATGAATTGAGAAAACTGGCAGTCAAGACAATCAGAGGCGTGGCTAAAATTTCAATTCAGTCCTGGGCAGATTGGCTGAGTTTAATCCATTCTTGGACTCTCCAAGCAGCGCACAGGAAAACTGGCATGTCTTTATGACAGTTGCACTGTCCCAGGGTCATGTGATTACCATTTGTAACCTTCCCAGCTAGAGCTTCTGACAAGCAAAGTCAATGGGGGAAGACAAAAGATTCACTTAAAAACCAAAGGATTCACTTAACACCTGCAGTTATTTGCTTAAACAACTGTGGAAAAAAGTTGTAAAATAAAGAACAACTCACTTAACAACTGTTTGCTTAGCAACAGAAATTTGGGGTTCCACTGTGGTCATAAATCAAGGATATTTGTATATATGTAATTTGTTGGAAAAAAATCTACTTGGATGTGAAGGAAAAATGTTATATTCTCCATTTAATGATCTCTTTAATTAAAATATCCTAAGGTAATAATTACAATTCTCTCCTATCATCATCATCATTATCATCATGTCTAAAAATATAACAGAGTATCGTGTTTAAGTGCAACAGAAGAGATTTTGGTCTTAAGAGAGGACTTTGGCTCCCATATTCTTATTAACCAGATTGCACAAACCCCAAGAAAGCAAAGCAGCAACAAAGAATCCCTACTTGTTCACTCCAAGACAGAAAGAGGCCCAGGAGTTAGAAAAGTCAAGGTGAGCCACTGACAGGAAGCTTGCAACTCCCAGTTGTTTAAAATTCCAGTTTACTGGAACTTCCTATTATAAACTTAGAATACAGCTAACGTCTGCTATTCTAATTATTCATTGTGATGCTCATTTAAAATCATTTTAAGTATGCACATGGTTTCTTTTATTATTACTACATAAGATACAAAGGAAATAATATTTCAGTTTTAAAAATATACCATCAAATACAGAGTTAGATTTTGTTCATTAAACAGCAACCGGGTGTTTACATTCCTTGCAATTTTGGATTATGAAGCTCTTGGTCTGCATTGCAGACACATTTTTGACAGAAGACATTGACTCTCTTTTGAACAACTTCCTTTTACTTAGGCTGAATATTATCAAATGAAGGAGCGTTCTAAAAATGTCTCTAATGGAAAAAAAAGTACAATTTAACACTTAATGTCATGTAGAATAGATACGTAGATTCCCATTAAGAAACTTACATGGGAAAATGTTTTTTAGCTATTCTTTGTGGAGTACAAGCAACAAGTATCCAGGAATCATTTATTTGAACTACAATTATACACCCAACAACAGGAGGGCAAACAGGAGTATGCAGAATTTCTAGAAGAGGGTTTGGGGAATGTATTTTTTCATCAGTAGATTCCATGTCCTGAAAAAAGTTTGAAAACTGTGCAGGAAACTATGTTAGTCCCTTTGAATGAAATACTGCATTGTTAGAGATCAATGAGAAGGCAACTTTCACTTCTCTATGATCACCCACACACTGGCATATATTGTAAACAAATAGATTTAAAATCCTTTAGGTTACCTTTCACAACTAGAATAACAGAATATGTGAGTTGGAAAAGATTATTCCGATTAGTTCACTCCTTGCTAAGGGAAAGAATCAATTATATCACTGTCAACCAGTGGCCATCCTGCTCTGTTTGAAACTTCCAGGGAAGAAGAGATCCACTGTTCTCAAGTCCCTTACTTCAGTTCAACTGAAATCTGCTAGAAATGCAATGGAGAGACTAAGTTTTGAGGTTTTGTTTTTAATACCTCAAGACACCACAAGTGACTGGATATATTGTCCTGTTAAATGTACATACTGTAGTTTCATTGATTGGGATATGAAATTATGGCTTGTCATAAAAATTACTGTCATTAAAACATGAATTTACTTTTGAGAACCTCTTCGGGCTGTTTCTCTTCATAGTGAAGTTCTTTTTCTGGATTTGTACACAACAGCTGCTATGAAGAAAAGAGAAAAAAAATCTCTTTCAACTTTAATAGTATCAAATCCCAATACACCTCTATTTGAAAGCAAGCATGCTGCTGAGTAAACTGCAGAAGAATAACAACAATAATATACTGTTGTATTGTCTCTAAAGCAAGGGCAGGAAGCATGATGGCATAGAAAATGCACTCTTGCTAACTCTCTTAAACCCTGAGGGAGCTTTCAAACCTTTAAAAAAATCAATATGGGAGAAAGCAAGAGTGACAGACGCTTCTTCTGTATGATTTGCCTTACCTGGAATTGTATGTGTGTGTGTGTTTACAAAAGAACTAAACACAGAGATTCCAACAGAGTGAATGGAAGTCAAATGAGAAGGTACTGTGACTATGCTGCACAAGAAGTATATTTCAATTAAACAAATGAATTAGAAGCTGGAATACTTCAAGCAATGTACAGCTACATACATGCAGCATATACATCTATATGTTGTACTACTAGAACTCTTTTGCCTGTAACCTTGAACTAGACAAAAAAAATACACAAGGCAACAAATTTTGAATTGAGGTAGATCAAATGAGCTAACTTATAGAATGACTAATAAATTGCGGACCAAAGGAACCAATAGGATTGAAAGTTAGCATTTGTTGTCACTTAAATGTTGTTGTGTCACTGCCCAGAGGTTCAATAGACTGGGTCTGCCCTAATCATCTGGAGACTGGGAAGACTAGTCTTTCCTTTGGCCATTGGAGATCATATAAACTGGACCAACCATGGCCCTTTCTGGAGGCTGAGTAGATCAGTCAGCCATGGTTAAGTTGGCATGAAGTTACTCCCACTCCCATTGCTTTTTGCTCTTGGTCATTCAGTTTCTGTTTCAATGATCATAGGTTGTTTAGGATTTTTTAAAAAATAAGCATCTATATATTCAATAAAGCTGTTACTGGACTGCAACTGTTTTGAGCTACTTTCTATGTGTTGGCAAGCAACTAGGTACAGAGTCTATATTTCAAATAAGGAGCAAAAATATAAGCATGGGCAGACTCTCCCAACAAGAATCTGCTCATGGAACATTTTGTTACATTACAGTCCAATTTAATCAATGTTTCTTGAATAGTCTTAATTTCAAATATTTGTTTTCTTCCAAATTAAGTACAAGCAACTTTAAATAACTAAATATTTCAAAGAACCATTGTATTAAAACTTTTTAATAAAAATAACAATAATCAAAACACCATTGTACCTTGTCAGTTGCTGTCTCCATCTTTGGTTCCAGACTGTCAGTCTCAATTGGACGCACCACTTTACTCTCTAATGAAAATAATGTAAGCAATTATAATATGATAATTACAATAGGTTATAATCTTATGGTTATCTGGCAACTTTACCCTATACAAACGGCTGAATAAAGCCAATTTTAGTAAATTAAATATTTTTGAAATTTTATTTGGAAACAGGATGGTTTGGTTCCAGAGATAACAATATAAAATTAGAATATATTCTGCAGGATCCAATCTGAGTGTGGCTAAAAAGCCACACACAACAAGCACCATATAAATACAACACACAGAATAGCCCAAAGACACACACTACTGGAGAGAGGTTCCCTGAGTATGGGCTCCACCAAAAGCTTCGAAGATCAACCTAAATTAGATTCTGCAACATTATCCTGTATATTCACCTTCACTTGTAACAGAATGTTATTCTGTTTTGCTATTTTCAATTAGAATATTATAGCTTGCTTAAATTTAATAATTTTAATATTATATTTAACAAATATTCAAAATTTAATAGGAAAGCTACATTTATCATGGAGAAAAGTCACTACAACTTCTATAACTTCCCATTATATTATGAAATATGTATTATGGCAGAAACAGGCAATACCTCTTTTCTTTATTTATCCAGTTTTTGAAGTTCATTATGAATTTGCTTATAATATTTTAAATGCACATTACTCTTTAATAAAGTAACTTTTGGAGTGGCAAAATAAGATTAATTTTTTTACAAGTATTATTTATAACTATCAAATTATAATAATGCATTTGTTGTTTTGTTAGAATGAAGTACTATCAATAAAATTACTTTCACCTTTATTAGTACAGTTGTACAAGAATAGATATTTTTGAATGCCTGTGCCTGAGCAGAAACATAGGTGTTTCTGTTGATTTGGTCCCTGCCTGGAAGAAAATTAGCTGTTTAGGCAGAAATAGATTGAATTAAGAGGGAGAAGAGTGCAAAGAACCCAAGGGAAGTGAAGATATGGAGATTCATGTTTTTTTCTCTCTCCACAACAGTTCCCGAATATCCCATTGGCCGTACCCTGTTCCCCCACAAGTCTTCTCAGCCTCTTCTATTTCCTCTTTTGTACAGAAAATGCCTATTCTATAATGCCTTTCATAGAACAAGAAAACAGAACATGCTTTGTTGGCATCCCTCATACTATACAGTGTAAGTCTATTCTGAAGCCTTACATAAACAGGTTCTTATTAATTTGTCAGACTAAAATCCCACCACTCTAGTCAAATAGTAATACTTTGGATTTATACTTCATTGGCCTAATTATTGAGACCTGGGAAAGAAGAATCAATCAATACTACCTTTACCTTTGGGATGATTGGACCACCACTTTTGTTTCAGAAAACAGGAATTGCTACCTACACTATGTCCAGAAACACAGACCCATTTAAGTCATCCATGGCGAGAAATAAACTTTCTTTCAGGAAGAATTTTTTTTTTGCATTATTCATGAGGTTATTTGAGGGTGGCTAACACAATTGTGTGGCTAACACAATTTATCATGACATAAAGATACTTCATTTTTATTTTCAAGCACCAATGATCTATAAACCTTTTTGGCAATGTAATATATAAAGTGGTCCACTAAGTACCCGATTCCTTCCAGATTTTGCAGACTATAGCCATGACTACTGGCCAAATAAGCTATGTTCGACAAGAGATTTTCATAGAACTTCTTGGGCATTTATCCTAATCTAGTGATGGCTAACCTTTTTCTAAAGGTGTGCCAAAACTGTGTGCATGCGTACTATCGCGCACATGTGTCCTCACCCCCCCTGCGCAAGCAACCTCCCTGTGCATGTGTGAGCGCCCCCTGTGTGGAGGAGGGGATTTTTGCGCTCCCCAGGCTCCAGAGGCTTTCCTGAAGCCTGAGGAGGGCAAAAACGGCCTCCCGCAGCCCTCTGGAAGCTTGAAAATCAACTGGCTGGCGCAATCATGCGTGCTGGAGCTGAAGGCTGCTGAGGGCTGCCATGCCAGCAACTATGACTCCGTGTGCCATCTGTGGCAAGCGTGCCATAAGTTTACCATCAGGGTCCTTGTCTATAAAGACACCAGTTGTCACCTGTTGCATCTGGTTGAATAATTCCTTATTTCATTTCTGTGCTTGTGTGTTTGTGTTGGATGTCCTCTTTGGTATCCTCTTTCTTAAGACTGTCATCCTTTCTACAATTCCCCACTTAATAGTTAATTCATTCTTTATCATTCCTAAGGCAGGTCTACATTTCTTCACAATCAGGGGGGGGGGGAGCCTTTTCTTCCCACATAAAGTTGCGGTCTGTGGGCACTTTCATACTTCTTCCTGAGAACAGAAAATAAACTGACAGCCCGAACTTCAGATCCAGGCTGGCCAAAAGGATAGATTGATCTTAATGAATGAAAAAACCCTACCAGCCCTGACTTGCCTACTCCATATTTTGTTTCACCTGAGACCTGAACAACTCAGATATTCTAGGTTTTGGTTCTGCTGAGGCAAAGTAATTTCAAAATAGAACTTTTGAAATATGAAATTCTAGAGCAACAATGGCGAACCTTTTTTGCCTCGTGCACCATAAGTGGGAGGAGCGCAGGGGGGGTTGTGTGCGGGCGTGCCACACCTATAATACAATGTGCGACCTCCAGTGCACATGCACGCGCTACAGGTGCTCCCCCTTTTTTGCATGCTTTTTTCACCTTCCCCAGGCTCTTATAAAGCCTCTGGAGGGCTTCCAGGGCGGGTGGGGGAGGCTGTTTTCTCCCTCCCCAGACTCCTATAAAGCCTCTGGAGCCTGGGGAGGGAGAAAACAGCTTCCCCCGCCTGCCCTGGAAGCCCTCCGGAGGCTTCAGGGACCTTCAGGAGGCTTTCCTGAAGCCTTCGGAGCAGTCAAAACGACCCTCCAACCAAACTGAAAGTCCATTCCCGAACTTCTGGTTTGCCCGTAAGGCCGTTTTTTGTGCTCTGGAAGCTTCAGGGAAGCTCATGAAGCCTCTGGAGGGCGTGTGTGTGTGTGTGTGTATGTATAGGCGCTTTTCACCCTCCCCAGGCTCCTATAAAGCCTCTGGAGCCTGGGGAGGGCGAAAAATGGCTTTAAAAAAAGGGTGAACTCAGGCTGGCCAGCTGACAAGGCAGCACCTCCCGTGCCCTGACAAATCGCTCCACATGCCACCTGTGGCACGCATGCCATAGGTTCACCATTATTGTTCTAGAGTAAAAACAAAACCATCTTTCTACTTTGTTCAGTTATTAATACATTTGTCCAAAAGATAAATTGCAGCAGAATCATTTTATCACAGCTAAAATCTAAATATGTAACTTTTTTTCCCCATTTTTCAATATATTATATTGCTGTCAGGTCCTTTACATCCCTATTGGGACACTGCCATTCCCGGATGTTCCTTTACAATCTCTTTCCTGTTTCTGGTCTTCCTGTCACTTTGATGTACCTGCTTGGGAAAGGGAGAGAGAGGAATTGGCCTGGGGCATCTGTTTTGACAGTTGCGCCTGAGAACCTATCATCTTCTCACAACAATTTCACTCCTGTGGATTGCCCCGCCTCGGGTTGGACATAGCAGAAGGGTTTTTCTGCAACGTTTAACCCAACAGCAACAATTTCAGATCCTGCCTTGCTTTCTTTGCTATCACTTTCTCTCAATAAAAGTTTCTTTTTGAAATAATGCCTGTTTCAAGGGTTCTGCTTTCTTGAAGAGAGAGGAGAGGCAGGTCCTTACAAGTGTTTTATTATCTATTTTCACAAATTCCTATTTTATCTTCTCAACTGTGTTAAATATTATGTTTTTAATAATATTTCATTTCCTTTTTATAAATCACATTATTACAGATTATTTCTACCTTATTTTTTACTAATTCTAAGGTCAGTTTAATTAGTCATATTTTGCCAAGGTTTTCCCCTCTAATTCCTGTCTAATTGAATGAAACAGCTTGCAATGGTATGATATAGGAACAGAATCAATTTATTCACATTCTGTTTCTTTTGGCCATTTTAAACAACATCTATTCCTTCTACCGCGTTTCCCTGAAAATAAGAACTGATCTTATTTTCTTTTGGGCCCCAAAGTAAGCATGAGGCCTTATTTTTGGGGAATGACTTATTTTTTTGACACAGGCATGTCGGTGAGGCTGGTGCTGCGACCATGAGACAAGGCAGGGGGCGGGACTGGCTGCCTCCTGTGTGAAAAAGACAAAGCAAAAGACAAAGCAGGGTGTGGAAAAAGGTCTGTTCAGGAAAAAATAGGCAGAAAGAGCCAGGCGAAAAGCCACACCCTTCTGCCCGCCAGGTCGCTTCACCCTTCCAGAGAGAAGCCAAAGTTTCGATCCTGCTTCTGGGCGGAGCACAGGGCAGGGCACACATGCAGCTTGCCCTGCAGAGCTTTGCCCAGCCTTTCCCATCAGGAAGGAGTCTCCTGCCTTCCGTGGGGCCCTTTCAGTCCTTCCTGCAGCTGCAACCCCCCTCCAGCCCCGCAATGTTGCCCATCTCGGTGAGGGCCCCATCCAGATGGTGGTGAAGGATACTGTTGGGTCTGTGGGGCCTGCAGAGCCCTGATGCTGATGAGGTGAGGCAGCGCTACAAGTCCCAGCCACAGCATAGGAGTGGCAGCAGGAGACACTCTGTTGGCTGCTGTTGCCAGGTTAGATGGGGAAGAGGCCACCAGCATCAGGCTCTGCAGGCCGGATGATGAACTACGCAAGCTTGGGTGGGGATGGCGCCATGCTATCCTACATAATTCCCCAGCTCCGCCCCACCCCATCAACAGTTGGGTGAGAAGAGGAAAGAGCTGCTCTGCCCATTCAATGACATGGCTGCCCGCCCACCTCTTCCCTTTCACTCCCCTCCCAAGCCGGACTTCCATGCTATAGAGGATGGGCAGATGAGACTCAGTCCCTTACCCGGTCTCTCTTCGCTTTTTCAGAGCCAGCACTGGCAAAAGGCCTCTGCCAGCGCTGCGCATCAGCCTCTGCTGGAGGAGCTTTCTTCTGTGTCCCCCCCCTTCTCCAGAGATCACCTGCCCAGCAACAGCTGCCTCCCCCTTCTCCTGTACCTGCTCTTTGGTCCTGAGGCACTGCTTCATACTGCCTGGTCTCCGTTTGGCGTTTCAAAGGTGGCAGGTCTGGAGGCCTGCAGCTCTGCCTCCGTGTTTCAGTAGATGCCAGTTTTGCCTTGAGATGGGCCCATTTCAATGCCTGGAGCCATTGGGAGGGTGCTTTCCAGCTCTGTTGTGTTTCTCCACTGCCACATGCAGGGCAACAAAAGAAATTTGTGGGACTAAAAAAAGTTCAATCAGACCTTTCCACTTGCAAAAAGATCTTGTGAAGTTGGAAGGTCTGATTGAACTTTTTTTTAAAATACCACTACTTCTTCTTTCCCTGCATGTGGTGGCAGAGAAATACAATGGAACTGGAAAGCAGGTAAGCAAAGGAATGCTTTGGAGAAGAGAGGGGAGCTGGGCGGTGATGCTCCAAGCTCTACAGTGGTGGAGAAACGCAACAGAGCTAGAAAGCAGGTGGCAAGGCAAACCATCCCCAAGGGCTCCAGGTGCTGAAATTGACATGTCTGAAAGTAAAGCCGGCATCTCCCAAAATGCAGCAGCAGAGCTGCCTCATTTGAAATGGTGAACGGGGACTAGGCAGCACGAGACAGTGCCAAAGTGGCAGGAGTAGGAGGAGGCAGCTCCCCTGCCACCTGCCTCGCCTCATGGTGGTGCCATGCGCCCTCCTGTCCTCTGATGCGCCTGTGAGCAACCAGATGGTGGGACTGAGTGGGCAGGGCTTAAGTAGGGTTCATTTTGGGGCAAGGATTATATTAGATGCAGGTGTAAAATCAGACTAGGTCTTATTTTCGGGGAAATATGATAGTTGCTTAATATTCTATAGTGTGTTTGGGAGATGTTTGGGATGAAGTCATGTAAACATCAGGGTAACATCTTCTATTACCAACAAGTTGGTAAGTTGTACTCCCCCTCCCCTCACTTGCCTTCTTATAAACCTATTTTCAGAAACATGGCCTAAAGAAATATGTTGTTTTTCATGTTTTAAAGCTGTCAGGAAAGTTCAGTTATATTTGATTCACTGTACTCTGTATTTAACCATTTGAAATCATCATTGGCTAGTCTTTCCAATGAAAACGGACATACATTAAAACAAGGACATTAATAGAAAACCACCACAAGCTTATTCCTCGGGGGAATGTGATTACTCCATATGCCCTGAGTGACTGGAAAAGACTGCCTCAGAGGCTACTCTTGTCCTTATCTTTAAAACTCCCAAATTTCAACAGTTTTCTAGAACCTAGACCTTTACCCACACAAATAAACACCTTTCTATTTTTGTAGCCATGCATATCTGGGTTATTTTCTTCTGCTGTGAGTGTATTTAGCCTTCTATTTTTATAAGCTGAAATACAAATTATGAATTGAATGGTAGAATAGAAACATTTTCAATAAACAGAAATTGGTGCTCAAGCCAAGGCATTCACTGATTTAAATATTATAAAAGTGTTGAAACTTAGTCCTGATTTCAGATGTTTATTATTTAAGTATTTATAGCACTCACACCTATACAACCCAAAGTATGCATTCAGTAAGAAGGTGACATCTTTGTTATAAGAAAAGACCAACTAAAGAACACATACAAAATTGTCAACAACTTCAAAGATATAAAATTCACAAGGGAAGAAGAAAAGAACAAGCTACTTTTCCTGGATATCCTCATCAGCAGAGATAGCAATGACAAATATAGAAATACAAGTTTATTGAAAAATCACCCATACCAACCAATTGTGCTAAAATATTAATAATATTATATTAATATATTAACCCAATCTCTCACAAGAGTAGCTGTGCAAAGAATACTATTTAGATGAGTACAATCATGCTTCAGCAAGCCTTAATACGAGAAAAAGGAAACAGATCATCTATACATCTTGCAACAAAATGGATATCCATGCAACTTCATCAAAAAGTGCCTGACACTCAACCCAATAAAGCCCTCCAAAACATCCTAAGTAAACCAAAAGACCCAGCAGAAAGCAGGAGTGTAAGGACTGCAATATCCTGTACATAGGACAAAAGGCAGAAGACTAGCAGAAAGCATATATGAGCATCAACTAGCAGTCAGAAAACTTGAGGAAAATTCCTTAATTTCACAATACGTGGATAGACTTAACCATAGTTTCAGCTAGGAAACATAAACCATCCTAGATCAAGTCCAAAACACTACAGAATTCCTGGAAACCTGCCATTCTGACAAATTGACTATTAATAGGCACAAAGATGTAAACAACATCTATATACCATTCAAGAGAGACAACCAACAAGGAAACAAAAAGATCAGAACACCTCCTCACCAGCAATCAACACCCAGGTGACAAGATTAATGCCAAGATTAACATTAGTCCAAAAAGAAGCAAATAATGCCCAATTAAGGAATTCCCAAAGAAGCTAATAGTAAACTCCACAATCAAAGGACTACCAAGACCACTCCCAGCAATTCTAACAGGGAAAACTATTAGAATATAAATGAGAGCAAACCCCACTCCTTACTAGCACTGATGATGTTACCTAATTTGGATAATGAAATGTCTGCAAGAAAACAGTCAAGCTCAGGGAACACCGAGGAATCCTTATTATAGCTTTCTTTCATAACATGATGAAACTTGAGATCGTTTGCTAATTAATTCCAAACTATATTTTTTAAAAATAAATTCAAATCATTAGCTTTTGTATGCATTACATTAAAATCCTCAGAATCTTACCATTATTACCAGGTCCTGGTGCTCTCTGAGCTTGGTTGTTTGCTGTCAGCTCTGCCATCTTTGCTATGCTTTACCAAGCTTGATGACATCCAAGAAGAGGGAGAGGAGAAGGGATGGACACCTCCTGCAGCATCCTGCTGGCCAAAACATGGCACAGGGCGGGAGCATATGTGGGCATCTTGCACCCTGTTTTGGCCAGCAGAGTGTTGCAGTAGGCCGACTATTGGGTCTTTTAGTTTAGTTAAGATGTTTTGGAAGGACTTAGTTGGTTTATATGCTACAGTAATGCTGTGTGGTTGTAATAGTCTTTTGGCTGTTCTGAAACTTTTGATGTATGGTAGTGTTACCCTTTTATCAAGGATCAAGAAGTTATCATCCCACTACAGTGATTAAACCTATTATGCTAGTCAGAAAATGACTCAGCCCAGTACAGAATCAACAAGGATACGCGCTATCATAGAAGGGGGGGAAAAACCAGGAGTCATCTACAACATGGGTAAGGACTAACAACTACGTAGGACGGACAGGTAGAAGACTAGCAGAGCACATCAATGAACACAAACTTGCAATCAGAAGACATGCTGAAAATTCACAGCACATGGACAAAATAAATAATAGTTTCAACTGGAAAACCATGAGCACCTTAGATCAAGCTAAACCCATACTAGGGAATTTCCGGAAGATGAAATACATACAAATAAACCATATTCACAAACTATTCAAAAGAGATGAAAGACTAGAGCACATCCTTTCTAACAGTCAGATAAGCAGGAGTTAACGCTAAGCAAACAATCAAGCAGAAAACAATACTCTAATCCAAGGAACATCATATGCTGGGCATGTACTGTATATAAATGGAGCAAACTCCATACTCATTTGCAATGATGATATTACCTAGTTGAAAATGAAACATCTGCAAGCAAGCAAGCTCAGAGAACATCAAGGATTCAAAAGTTGAACCCTGAGCTAAAGATAATCTATTCTATTTAATTCTTACCATGATTGTTTTCTATATTTCCATGAACAAGACCATCTGGTACTTTAGCATTTACATCAGTCTTGCTACATTGAGCATTCTCAGAATTTTCTCCTAATTCAAATGGTACTGAACTGGAGTTGGAGACATCCTTTTCTTCAGTAACTTCAGTTTTTATATATTTCCCATCTTCTTTGGATTTATTTCCAGCCATATGTGTTTCAGCAGATAGATCACGGCTACAGACACAGGAATCACAACTTATTTCTGCACAGGGAAGTTCAACTATATTAACAGGTTCCATTGTACATGTGGAAATGTCTATGCTTTTACTATTGCCATCAGTCCTGGATATCACTGAAGGTTCTCTGCTTTCCTCCCTGCCCTGGATCCCTTGGCCATCATTAGGTAACTCAACTAAATTCTTACTGTTTTTTAAATCTGTCAACATAGCGGGATCCAATTCTTCAGGGCACACATTGGTTTTCTCTACCAATTCTGTGCTTGTCAATGTACATGGAATTTCTTCTGAGACAGCAGCCCCTGTTCTGTCAGGATTCTTTGCAAGATCCTCTGTAGTTGAAGCAATAAACATCTGTTCAGATATACTGAATTCAAGGCCATGACATATTCCTACTTTTGTAAGTAAATGCATGTCACTTTCATCTAATTCAGATTCTTGGCTTGTAGCTTCTTGAACAGTCTTGTACTTTTCTACTTCTGGAGAGACCACTGTATTTTCACTTCTGTGTTTTGTTTCTATTGGCACTACATTATGTGTAACTCTGTTATATATCTCAGTTGCAAGCTGAGCAAAATTCAATTTTCCTTCTGTTTCAGAGATCTGATTCATTTGTTTCTCAGTAGAAAATTCAAAATGTTCTACTGAACTTGTTGAGATTGTGGCAGTATCAGTAGTTTGCTCCAGTCTTGGATCAAAGCATTGAGCAATGTCTTCATTGCCTTCCTCTGAAACAGGAGTTTCTGTGTATTCAATTATACTTGTGGAAATTGTAGCACATTCATCCCTTCCCTCTTCATCACCAATCACCTGGCTTTCATTGCTTCCTCCAGTGAATACACTGGGCATATCAATGGCATTTATCTCCATGCTGCTGGTTTTCTCTACAACTCTGTTAGTGGCAAGTACAGTGTCAGTATCTTTCACTGTTACGATTGGCATTGGAGTTGCAAATTCTTTTAAAATACTAGTAGAAACTTTATTAGATTTCATAACATCTCCATCTTGATTCATATATTTGACAGTTGTACTTGGTGCAGGAAAACTGAAATCTTCAGATGTTAGTAGACCTTTGACCTTCTCTAAGTTTTCAACTGTTCTAGCAACAAGTGGTAATGTTGGCTCATTGTGCTTGACAGAATGTGCTGAAATAGAGCACAATTTGGCCCCACTTGTAGAGATGATTTCACCTTTACTTTTATCCTTTTCATTAGCAGATGTTGAAAGTATATTTATTTCCTTAGATACCATCTTAATCAGTTCTCCACATTTCCTGTTATCCAAGGAAGATTCAGTGTTCTCACTCCGCTCTTCACTAACCAATGGTTGATTTATACTTTGTTTATTTAAGAGTTCATTGTTATTCTTAAGTGTCTCGGTGAACAGAGAATCCTCTTTCGGGGAGACAAATGCCATATTTTCATTACTTATGCCAACACTAGTGGTGCTACTTGCAACTGTCCCCTTTATATTATCACTATCAACCTTCATTTCTTTTGATAAGCATGCCATAATATCAATAGAACTTTTATTTGCATTTAATGAATATTCATCCAACCCTGTTCCAAGCTGATCTGTAGACAGACAGACAGAACTTTCATGTTCTGTAGTTCCCATGTTAATAAGCAACATTCCACTTTCTTCTGTTCCTGTACAAACCAACACATGTTCTGCTTCTTCATTGCCTCTTCCTGTACTAGTTACAAAATTTTCACTTTCTTCATCTTCTTCTTTTTCACCTGTGCTGGTTACACAACCTTCATCATCAATATATGAACCTTGACTGACTTCAACAGCATTTGTTTCAGTTCTAGCTTCTGTACTGTCTGTGGCAAGTTGATATTTTCCTTCTGTGTCTGAGACTCCTACAAATCCTTTCTGGTTTTCCTCCAAAAGAGTACAAGCAGGATCATCTTCTGCTATTATTCCTGTGCTACTGACAGCACTCTCACCATTTACAATGTCTTCACTTTTGTCAGCACGGGATACTGTTGCTAGGTTATTTACCATTTCAGGGCATTGCCCTGTTACAGCATTCTCTTGTGAATCTGTACCAGTCACTGAACAGATAACAGAACCAATGAGCTGAGTTTCTATAGCTGTACAAGTCACAGTGCCCTCAGCTGCTTTAGCTTGTTCAGATTGAACTGAGTTACTCTGAAAGGTATCTGGATCACCAATCATAGACTGATTCTGAGCTTCAGTACCTGCACTGGTTACAGCACCATCACTTTCTATTTCACCTGTGCATGTGGCACCACCATGAAATCTGCTCATTTCAACATAGTTGGAAGCCACACATTTTTGTTCAGAGCTTGCACTGGTTACAGCATCATCTTTCTCTTCTGTTACACAGCTATTCACACGTTGATCAAGTTCATCTCTTCTTCCATTGACTGCCTTCTTTGTACTTTCTTGTATGTAATTCACAGTGCATTCACCACTTTCTCTTTCCTTTGTACTGGTTGAAGAACTCTCACATATTGCAAGCTCTTCCATAACAGCACCACTTTCTTCAGCCGTTGTGACAGTCCACTCACCAATTGCTTTTTCTGTCACAGAATGGGCATTTTCTTTACTTTTGATCCACGGACTCAAAGTGAAACCTTCATCTGCTTCTATACTTGCACAACTTAAATGAGCCTTTCTTTGTTCTTCTGAGCAAGTAATAATGGCTTCACCTTCAGTCAGCAAATTTGACATGTCTTCATCTCCATGGTTTTCTTTAATACTATCAGCTATGGAAGGGATCCCAGTAGGTCTTTCTGTGCTAGTTCCTATAACATTTGCATCAGTTTCCATGCTACTGTGACTAACAATGCAATGGCTACCTTCTACACTACTGTCTACTACACTTCTTTCATTATTATCTTCAGCAACTTCTTTCATATCATTTCCTCCTTTGTTGAATGTAGATACTTTGATTTTTTTTTCTGAAACATTCTTGGGCACTGAACCTGAAGATAATTCTACTAAATTACTAATACTCTGATCTTTGTCTATTTCCAGTTTATATTCTGCAATATTCTCACTGAAATGATCCCTTTCTACTTTCTCCAAGTTGATTAAAACATATTTGTTTGCACTTAAATTTGTAGGTGCTGCTTCTGAACCAATGAGATTATCATTCTCTAAGATACTAGTTGATGCACTTTCAGTTCTTTTTTGCCCAGTAACTTCCTGAATGCCTGCTACAGCACTTATACTATTTCTAGGTATTAATTTAGAAGGTAAATGTATTGTGTCCTCTGAGTTTTTAATTCTTATATTGGCAGGATCATCTTTCAGGTTTGCATTGAGTTCGATGTTATCATAAAATTTCATTTTAACATCAAGGGTTTGACTATCTGAAATAGTATATTTAACACAAGATCTATTCAAAGATCCCTCTTTAGATCCATTATAAGGATCAGTGATTTCTGGAAGATCTACATCCATAGATTTCTGATGTGCACATTCTCTTGTTAAACTCTTTATTGACGAACTTTGATGACCGCTACTTGTAAGATTCGTTGGACTATGACCATCCTCAGTCATTCCATGAAATTTTAATTTTTCGTTTTCATGAGCAGCATCAGGTAAAACGTGATCAGTTTCTTCAGAAGCAGCATTTACATGATGATGTTCTTTTTCAAAGCAACTTAAATCCTTTGGAATCTGCCTGAAGGTGCCACTTGATACATTTTCTTCCTTAGTAGGAAAAACTTCCACTTTTTCTTCAGAGTTACTGAAATTTGAATACGTTGTATTGAATTCAGACATTAAATGATGATGTATTTGGTCTTTGACAATATTTTTCAGTTCAGCTCTCCCTTGTAAATTATTACTGCTTTCTTCCTCAATTTGGCTTTGTTGATTATGTATATCACTGCAACAGTCTTCCATTGGCTCCTGGGTTTGATCAGAATACAGTAAGTGCCCAGTAGTCTTTTGAAGAGAAATGAAAGGGCTTGTGAAGGCTGGTATTTTTCCCTCTCTCGTATCTATTTCTTGGGTTGATGTATTCACCTTTCGATTTTCATTACTTAATTTTTTAATAGGCTTCTTCTCTGTGTGCAGATTTTCTAGCACCTTTGCATTGTTTTCTACTTCTTTCATGCCTTTGTCTTCTGATTTTCCCTCATCTCCTTTCTTTTTCATGTCCTTGTTATGCTTAAAATTTCTGCTTTTGTGATTATCTGCTGACAATCTCCTTTCCAGTCTAGAAGTACTCAAATATTTATCACTTTTACTTCTCTCTCTTATTTTTTCTCCTAATTGCCCCTTAACTTTATGATTAGCATCTTTTTGGAAACTACTTAGTGAATGTGCTTCACTTTCAATTTCCAACTCAGTTGAATTTTCTTCAAAAAATTTCATTTCCTGTTTGAACTTAGGTTGTTTATCTGGATTACTCTCTTCTGAATGTTTATCTTTGTCCAATTTCTGCACAGATTCATGCTTAGATAAACTTTCTTGCAATTCACTTTCAGGTACTTTTGCTGATTTGTTATAACTCTTGGACACTGGTTTCAATACAATCCTTTCTTCTAAGCCACATTTTGATCTTCGTCTGACTTTGTGTAGATTATCACCTTGCCGCAAAATATGATCCAAATTGGATGATTCTGCATCATGCTTTTCTTCTTCATTTCGTTTTGATGTTATGGAAGAAACATGAATCTTTGAGGTACTCTGTGACTCTTTTGGTGGCCTAGAATCATTTGGAAACTTCCTGGATTTGTAATCTGCTTTCAATTTCTCTGTGGAAAGCTGCCTCTCTTTTCTATTGGTCTCTTTGCGCATAGTCTCATTTTTTTCTGAAATGTTTTTCATCTCTTTGCTGTTCACGGAAGCCTTTCTTTCACTTCTATGCTTGTTTTTCTTTTCAGTTTTATCATCAGGCAAAACTTTTGCTAGTTGATTATTTTTCACAACGGTTTCTTCATTTCTCATGTTCTTCTCAGAAGGTACATTTTCAACATTTTCACTTGTTTTCTGAACATTTTCTCCTTTACATTTATACTTCATTAATGATTTGTCTTCAGAAAGACTTCTTTCTTTTTCATTTTTATCTTTTGATGGCCTCACCTCCTTCTTCAGTACATTCTTAACACCTGGTGTTTCTGACTCATCCTTTTTAATATGTTTTTCATTTTTAAGTACATTCCTTTGCTTTTGAGGTTCTTCTGGACTGACCTCTGCCATCTCAAATTGAGATTCTCCTTCAACATCTGGCTGGATAACCTCCAATTGGAAAGAGGCAGACGTTCTTCTCTTGTGTTCCTTTTCAACTTTGATTTCACTTTTATTTTCCTCTGGTGAAAGTCCCAATTCTGCAATTTTTCTAACAACTTTATTTCCATTTTTGCCTTGACTGACTTTAATTTCTTTTGAAGACAACTTTTCAGTACCCTGCAAGATAAAAAAGGGACAAATTGTTAAGTAATCTTTAGTTCAAATACTGATAGCTTCATTTATAATTATTTATAAAATGGATTGGATCCAGTGCTCTTCTTAAGTGAAATTTTGCTATTGTTAGAAACAATTTCCTCCAACACAATTGCTTATGCGATTTGTATGTCAGATCTCTAAAAGTGAATTGCCATTCAATTGGGAGGAGGGAAGCCTCGGAGTTAAATCATTAGCTACATCTGTAACAACTGAGTTTTACAACTTCACAACTGGTTTCCTGTCACCGGGAGACTGAAGATCCCAACATCTCTGGAGGGATGTTTATGATAGCCACGTGGGATATATTATTTTGATGTCTACCTAGAGATAGCTATGGGAATGTGTGTTTTATTGACTCCCAGGACAGAAGAGTTAAGGAAGCATCTTCACACTTGTGTATTGGTCAGAATCTGCATTCAGACAAAGGGGAGGGGTCATTATCAGCTTAATCCCATTTGCATTGCCTAAAGGTTTTCAGATGCTGCTTTGCCTCTAATGGTTTCCATCCTGCCTGATTAAAGGTTTCTTTTGAAATAATCCATTTAAAGAGTCTTTACTTTCTCAAATTAGGAGAGGAGTCATTACATTTGTCAAGGTTCCGACTAATGTACCATTGAAATCAGAACCCCAAGGCTGGTAGATTCTTCACATAACATGTTTATTGGATATATCATATCAGCATACCTCGTGAAAACCAACTCTGAAAGTTCCAGCGGTTTTTACATAATTAAAAGAATAAATCTTCCCCCCTCCCTAGTGTCATCAGTCATTATCCAATGAATATAGCTGTCGGGCTTCTCTCTTCCTTCACCAGCCATCTGTTACAATGACAGGAAAACTTTTATTTTGACTGTAAGCTGGGCTATCTACTTCCCTCCTCCCCTTCTTTCTCAGGTTTCGTGGCAACTGTGTGACAACACAAGATGGCCTCACCCAGGGAGACAGATTGGAATAGTGGGCTCTAAGTAGTACCATGAAATCCAGGGCTGACAAACAGTTGCCGGGGGTGGCGGTGGTGTCTTCAGACTGGAACCTTCTTGTAAAGAAGGTGATGAAAGAGCTGTATCTCGAGCGGCCAAGAGGAACTAAACTGGTTCCTCAAAGGCCAGAAACTAGCTCTCTGATCAGGCAGCAGGGGCAGCAGGCATTGTAAAATGTCTGCCACAAAGTCGGGTCAACTGGGGTAAGCATGAGTGCAGGAGCGATGGCTGGCTGAAGTGACGCGACTGGCTGAGAAGATTTAAAACTCACTAATACAATAAGCATGAAGTTGGAATCGGGAGAAAGTTCGAGCGTAAAATAGCGTAAACTGATAAATTGGGAACTGCGTGGAAAAAGGAAGAGGAAAGGGAAAATGATGGTGGTTTAAAACATCGAAGCCCAAAGAGAAGGTTGTCTTTTTGTAGCTTGGGAGGCGGAACTGAAAGAAGGACTAGATACCTTACTGATATATTCTGTTGAATTTGAAACCTGGAAAGACCTTGCTTCTAATAGCGGTTAATTGATAAACTAAACTCCATGGAAACCTCATGGAAAGAGCAGGGGGGGGGGGGGACTGTAGCTAAAATAGCACGATGAAGGGGAATGGTTTTGTTTTAACAATCTTTGAAACCGAAGAAGAAACCTTGCCTCTCCTTTTTTATAATGTATTTTTCAAAGTATAAGACGCACCTTTTTTCCTCAAAAAAGAGGCTGAAAATCTGGGCGTGTCTTATACATGTAATACAGCATTATTTTGCCTCCTGAAGCCCCACCCCCTTCACCAAAATGGCTGTGCATGCCCTTATGGAGGCTTTCAGAGAGCTCCTGGGGCTGGGGAGGGCAGAAATGAGCAAAAAATGGGCCATTCCCCTTCCCGCACCCTTCTATAAGCCTCCATAAGGCTATGCATGCAATTCTTTTGACAAAAAACGGCTCAATTTTCATTAAAAAAATGGGCCGTTTTTTGCTCGTTTGTGCCCCCCCACTCCTCCAGAAGCACTCTGCAAGCCCCCCCCCGAAGGGTATTCATGCCTTTTTAATGAAAAAAAACAGGCCCATTTTCGCAAAGTGCAAAACACCCTTCCCCCATTTTGGAAAGCTCCTTAACTGATTGATGAGAATTACATTGATCAAGTGCTGTGCCAGCAGAAACAAAGTCTTGGGTGCTGCAGATTGTCAGCGATTTCCTTCTCCAGCACATGGATAAATACACCTGGAAACATCTACCTATCTTCTCTCTCTCTCTCCCTCCCTCCCTACCTACTGTATATCTCTCTCTCTCCATCTACCTACCTACTCTCTAGCTACTGTATTTTTCTTTCTCCCCCTATCTACCTACGTACCCACCTACTCTCTCTCCCTACCTATCTACTGTATTTCTCTCTATATATTTCTCTCTCTCTATCCCTCTACCTACACCCTCTCCTTACCTACCTACTGTATTTCTCTATCTTTCTATCTCTCTCTATTTCTCTCTTCCCCTCTCTATCCTTCTACCTACCTACCTACCTACCTACTTTTCTTGTTAATTTGCCTCTTTGAAACCTTGGTGCGTCTTATACTCTGAAAAATAAGGTAATTTGTATTTTGTGTTCCTGGGGAGTTAAAATCTACATTTCTGACATCTGACTGGAAAAAAAAAAACGAGAAGCGGAGCCACCTTCCAGAAAGAAGAAAGTGTCATCTGGCAGAAACATAGAATATGAAACCTAAAGAGCTGATCTCAAAGGGAAATGGAATGGTGAGAATCTTGGAACTTTGGATTTAGCGTAGGCTGTTTGACTATGCCCTTTTACAACAGTGGAAGAAAGAAGAAAATTTCTTTCCTTGAGACATAATTTAAAGAAGAAAAAATAGAAAATTATAAATTGGGTATTGGGCATATTTAAAGAAATATGCAAAATTTTAAAAAAAACGTGTGAATCATTAAAATGGAAAAAATACGATAGGCTAGATATTAAAATGGAAGGAAGTGAAAATGAGAGCCAAAACATAGAAAAAGCGATAGAAGGCGAGGGAAACAATAAGCAGACAAATGATTTCACTGGGTTTAACAGTGGTGCAGGGAAAATTAAAAGAGAAGAGTGTGTCCCAACAAAAAAAGGGGAGTAAACAAGAATGGAAGAAAATCACTACGAAGAAAGAAAGGAGTTCACTACAAGGGAAAAATATAAGAAAAGAAAAACGGGAAATAGGGCAAGGAGACAAAAGAAAATCCTGAAAAAGACACAACGAATGATACAGCAAAAAGTCATAAAAAGGATTGGGAAGCAATACTACTTCGTTTTTGTCTCTTTTCCTTGTTTTTCCTTGCCAAATACACGATTGTCAACCCTCTTGTAAAAGCTTTAGTAGTATCCCATACATTTTGTAACAATGTTTCTTCTTTCTTATTTACTTCGTAGAAAAGTTTCAATTCTCTTTCTATCCTTTTTATATATTCTTTATCTTTCATTATTCTTTGATTCATTGACCATCTCTTTTTCTTTTTTGGTCCTTTCCATGTTATTTTTATTGGGTTGTGATCCGCCCAGGTATTTGTCATTATTTCAATCTGTTCTGTATCACTTCTGTTCTTGGATTGACCAAATCATACCTATCCTTGACCATGATTTGTGGGGGTTTGAATAATATGTACATTGTTTGTTTCCTATATTCCTTTCTCTCCATACATCTTTCAGGCTCAATTCCTGTACCATTTAGAAAAAGGTAGATGGGTAGCATTCTTTATTTTTCTTATTTCTTTTGTTAATCTTGTAGGGTCAGCTACTTGTTAGAGCAGTCCTGGGGGCTTTCCTGGTCGTTTTTTCATTGTAGCACATGTAGTACAGCTCTTTACGTAGTCCTCAATATCTCCTTTCATCTTTGGACAAAATTGCCTCCTGACCAAGTGTGGGGTTGTCACGAAGCCGAAGTGGCCTACCTGCTTGCTATTATGGTACATTCTTTGCAGTACTTGGAAGGCGCAGGTTTCTAGAGACAAAATTTAGAGCCCTTCCAGGGCAGTCTCTGAGGGTTAGTAGTTCCTTGTTGTTCCGGTACTATGGATCGGTGGGTAGCTCGGTTTTTAACTGCTGAGTCAAACCCACTCCCTCGTCAATTTTCCATCTTTGCGCCTGCTGCCTGATTGTGACCTATTTGGCTTACTGGCATCATAGTGTGGACCACATTTTCATCCTTGATGTTGTATTGTGGAATTCATGACAAAGATGTCACTTTGCTGGTTGGGTGCCGCTTCACACTGCTTGCATCACTTGAACTCGAGGTCCATTGCTACGGCCATCCAATACCACTTGTGAATCTGACCAGAGACTCCTCAGTATATGCACGCATTTAGCAACTCACGGTTCAGGCCCTTTTTAAAGAAGTAGATCAGTAGTGTTTCCGGCCACTGCCGCAGCCTATCAGGCATTCGTCACAACTCTCAGATATATTCCTTGGAGGGTCAGCCCCTCTGCTTTAGTTCGTGGATCTTGGCTTCAGCTTGTAGGGAGTTGTCCTCAAACCTAGACATTGTTCCCCAGCTCTGGCATGTCCTTGTCATGGAGTTGGGTCACCCATTCGGCTGCCGCCCCTTCCAGGTTTGCTGTCACAGCATGGACCATTGCTCGGTCACTTGGGTAGTCTGCCATGTGGTCATCTAGATGAACCCACACCTGGTTCATGAAGAACGCCAGTTTCTCTGGGTCCCCGTCGAAGATGGCTTTCATGGTGGGAGGTGGTAGTTGTGGCAGCACCCAAGCTGGAGGCCAGTAGCCAGTAGCCCAGCTGGGCCCAGGGGACAGCCTTGCCATCCTGGGGGTGTGTGTTGGGTACGTGGCCAGGTGGGCTTGCTACCCAATGGCGCCATGGTGAGCTCTGCTGTCAGCTTGGGTTCAACCGGGCTTGCTACTTGACAGCAGCAAAGGGCTAGCTAGCTGTGTCAGTACCGTTGGAGCCGGATAGCTGTCAGGACAGGTTTGCTCAGGATCCGTTGGGCCATTTAAGACTACCCATCTTCACCTCTGGGGCATCATATTCTACACAGTGGGGACAGCAGCAGAAAAGGTTCTCTTTCTAGACCCTGCCAATCAAAATAGGATCTGTAGCATATCTTCCAGATAAAGTGGGAGGGACTGATGAGATTGGGCAAAACCAGTTCTGTAGGTAACCTGGTCCTATGCCACATACACATTTATAGGTAATGACTAACACTTTGAATTGGACCCAGAAACAAACTTGATACCCAGCGAATCTCTGGGAACAAGGGTATATGTGCCCCTTTTCAGACACCCAGTATGTAGTACAGTGCTCTGTACTAGCTGAAGCTTCCGGATATTAGCTCCATGTAAACTACATTGTAATTGTCCAATCTTGAGATGACAGGGCATGAATGGCTGCGTGTTAAGACTACCTGACTATGAATGGCCATAATTGGAGCATAGCACGTAGATGGGTAAAGACCCTCCTGGCCATGGCAGCCACCTGCTCTTTGAGCAGGAGCCATGAAGAGAGTCGCCAGATTGCACACTGGATCTGTCTAAGCAAGTGCAACCCCATCCAATACCAAAGATGACAAAATCTTGAGTGCAGAGAAGTTCACCCACAGCCATTCTGTTTTACTGGGATTCAGTTGAAATCTACTGCTCCCCCATCCAGACTTTTACTGCCTCCAGGCAGTGAAAAAGGATGTTGATTGTGACATTCACTTCATCCGACATGGAGATATATAACTCTCTTACCATCAGTGTGTGGGTGATACTTCATCCAATAGAGATGGATACTCTCATCCAGTGATTTCATGTAGATGTTGAAAAGCAATGAGAGAGCCTTGAGCCCTGTGGCACCTCATAAAGCAGAGTTATGAATTGGACTTTTCATTCCCTATCAACACTACTTAGAATTGCCTTGGAGGAAGGATGTGAACCAGCACAAACTGTGCCTCCCACCAACCGTAACCGCCACTTAAGTCCAAAAGGACACCATTGTTGATATGCTGCTGAGAGGTCAAGGAGAATAGGGATGGAAGCATACCTCCATCCCATTCTTGCCAGAGATGAATGTGACCAATGCAGTTTCAGTCCCCATACCTAGGCCTGAAACCTGCCTGAAGAGTCCGGATAATCTGTTTCCTCCAGGTTCCTCTGGTGTTGCAACAACACTACTTTCTCAACCATCTTTCCTAAAAAGGGTAGATGGGACGACTGGATGAAAATTTACCAACATGGAGGACTCTAGTAATGGTTTCTTGAGTAGGACGACACACCAGAAACTCTTTAAAAGGAGCTGGAAACACTCCCTGTGACAAGGTTGAATTCACCAACACATGGACCCACTCACGATACCTCCTGGGAAGCCTTAACCAGCCAGGAGAGGTATGTATCTAATATGCAGGTGGTGGTGTTTTTATTCCAAAAGAACCTGTCCACTTCATGTTTATGACTAAAGGACTAAAGTGCCGCATCTCTATCAGGCTTGCTTGCAAGAAAGCCAGGCTTTCAATGTCTATGGTTATAGGTCGGAAGACGGGGCGTCTCGGGAGTGGAGCCTTCAGTACCAAGTCCTTCTTCTGCCCCCATGAAAATCATACCCTTCCACACCCCCCCCCCCCAGTTAAATAGCATAGGGTGATAGGGTTTTAGCCAGCAGGAATTTTAAAAGCTTTTCTAAAAATTAAGACTTACTTCATTTATCTTTTCAAATTCTCCAAAATATTCATCAGGCTGTTCGCATTTTTTCTTCCAGCCCTCTTCATCATGCCTAGACGTATGAGAGGATAAAATTATTGGAAATCTCTATTCTGGTAGAAATATAACCTACTATTTAATTAATTAAATATTTAAACAAATCAATCAGCTGACAATCTGTTGACTTGACCCTTCTGCTAAATGGTCACAGCATTCATAATTAGGTCATATTCATAGCATCCATAGTTTCTTTTCCATGTGAACAAGAGCTAGATGCTGTCCTTGGGACCAGAAAGAGAGGAATGATTGGCTAGATCCAAATAATGACGCTAGTAAGCTTCAAGATAACATGGAAATAACGGAAAGACGTCCATAGAAAAATGTATTAGACTGGAAGCACTATGGAAAGAAGAAGCATACAGTGAAATGGAGGTAACAGAGGTGGAATCTCAAGGACAATGCTCTAATGTGGTCCACTAAAAACATAGCTAGGACTCAAACAACTGCAGGAAGAAAAGAAAATTCACTGATTTTTTCCCCTTCACTTTTCACTTTATCCCCATATGGACTGATAAGTGGAAAATAAGAATTTCCTTGAAGCCATACATGCCAGTGTTTGAGAAACTTAAGAGCTGACTAAATAACTCTATGAATATCAGCTGGTTCTCTTCAGTCTTGTTCTCTGTCATGCAAATTCAGCAGAAGACCATATATATCTGCCCCACTTCTTCACATTTTTTCTGTTTCCAAAACAACCTGCAGAACGTAGATTCATCAGGAGTGTTTAAAAAACTCCCCTGTCCTTCTACGCAAGGTTAGATTCTATACAATTTTTGCAAAATGGTCCAGATTGCTTTTTGGTGGAATGGATTAAGGCATTTGCAGGTTTGTTGGGTCGAATAACATAAATATTTTAGGGATAGTAGTTCAGATAGTCCTTGACTTACAACAGTTCATTTAATGACCTTTCAAAGTTACAGCAGCACTGAAAAAAGTGATTTATGACTATTTTTCACACTTATGGCCATTGCAGCATCCCCACAGTCAAGTGAATAAAATTCAGACACTTGGCAACTAACTCATATTTCTGATGGTTGCAGTGTCCCAGAATCATGTGATCTTTTGTGACCTTCTGACAAGCAAAGTCAATGGGGAAACTAGATTCACTTAAGAACTGTGTTAATAATTTAACAACTGCAGTGATTCACTTAACAAATATGGCAAGAAAAGTCATAAAATGGGGCAAAACCTCACTTAATAAATTTCTCACTTAACAACATAAAGTTTGGGCTGAACTGTCGTTGTGAGGACTATGTGTAAATTGCAATCATCAACAAGAGGTGTACGTACGTACGTATGTACGTACGTACATACATACATACATACATTTAGTGTCACAACCCCTGGTATGCCCCAATTATGGGAGGAAGCTAACTGCTTCCATTATCTGTCAATCGGCTCGTCACAAGAGTCCATCATGACAAAAACCCAATATTTTTACTGTTGCCTTTGCACAAAATATAACACACACACACACACACACACACACGTATATATATGTGTGGTATTTGTGCTGATAAATAAATAAAGGGAGACTAGTATAGATCTATTTCAAGTTATTTAGCTCTCATCAGCTAGCCATACCCTTACTGGAATGGCTAGCTGATGAGAGCTAAATAGCTTGAAATAGATCTATACTAGTCTCCCTTTATTTATTTATCAGCACAAATACCACACAAATATAACAAAGGCAACAGTAAAAATATTGGGTTTCTGTTGTGATGGACTCTTGTGACGAGCCGATTGACAGATAATGGAAGCAGTTAGCTTCCTCCCATAATTGGGGCATACCAGGGGTTGTGACACTAAATATATGTATATATGTATATATATGTATATATATGTATGTATATGTATGTATGTATACATACATACATATTCGTAGATTTTCACAGGTGTAGGTATGCTGGTCTTGTTGTATTTGGGTCTTTTCCCATGTAAGATTGAGATTGTTTTGGCAACATTTTGGCGAGGTCTCACTCGCCATCTTCAGGCTGGGTTTGGGGCTTAAAGCTTTAAAGTCAGTTGAATTTTGATCAAATGACCATGGAGATGCTGCAATGGGCGTGAAAAATACTTATGCTCTGTTTTTTTCAGTGCCATTGTAATTTTAAATGGCCACTAAAGAAACAACTGTAAGTCAAGTACTACCTATAATTAATTTACTGATTTGTTTTAAAATCACACAAGCATGTCTTCAGTGATTACTACCTGAAAACCACAAGACAATTTTGTAATATGCCAACATGAACGTAACTCCACTTTAACGTAAAATAAAATGAAGGTATACCTTGACTCTCTTTTTCTTTTCCTGCTTAGTGCTACTTTCTTTTCCAAAAATCTTTGTTCTTTAAGCACATCCTTAATGCTGGCACCACCAGTTTTTAGATCAAAGCTTCTTCCTGAAAGGTCTTCCAAATTTTGAATGCTTTTACCTAAAATAACACCAGAACATCTCAAGCTGCTGTATCTCATATTTCCATGGTTTCAGAATAAAGGAGGCTTCCACCGGTTTGCCAAAAATGCATCCAGTAGTAAAGCAGTACAAGAAAGATTGGCATAAAGTAAAACTCAGTACCTTGATGGCCAATTTTCAGAGATTTTGTTTTTTCTGCAGCCTTCTGTTTCCTCTTTTCTTCAAGTTTTTCTCTGTTAAGCTGCCTCCTCAGAAATCTCTCTTCTTTTTCTTTAGCCTGAAAATAGGGTGGGAAAGTGTGTGATCCAGAGTAAGACATGGACAGGCTTTCAATTCCCTTATCCAAATGTCCCTTTATTACCCAAGTTTATGAGCCCATGTGAAGTATCTCTATTAGCTGGATTCTGGTGTGACAGAAAATAAGGCAGACCACGCATTTCCCTCCTGTGGCTCTCGAGATGTTGTCCAACTATAATTTCTGGCAGCTTCATTCAATACAGACAGTGCTGAGGGAAGCTGGAAATTATTCTTCTGCTATGTTTGAAGGTCTCCAAGATCTAGTAGAATATGCTAACTTTAATCTTTAATACTCCTAAGCATCTTGGAGTCAACTTATGTGATATATGTCTACTGCGGCCTGTTATTTAAGACGGTATTCCCTGGAGCATCTTCCCTATTTCCTGTGCACAGAACATTTTAAGCCATATTATGGTTAAGTTTAAGGAACAATGGGATACAGATGTTGGTTTTAAAAAAAATAGTCCATAGTGATTACTTAACTTAGCCTGCTTCCATGTGCCATCCAAGACAAGGCAACAAATCAATCAATGGTACATTTTTTGTGCTCCATGAAAACAGCTAGGTCTTACCTATTCTGAGCCACTTTTGTTACTTATTTTTAAAAAGTCAATAGTAAAAAAAGTCTCCTGGAACTGTGGTGCCCCATCACTGGGGATTTTCAAGAAAATACTGGACAATCATTTGTCTGGGATGGAATAAGGATACCGGTGGATAAGGATGCTGGTTTGGGCAGTGGGTTAGACTAGAAGATCTCCAAGGTCCTTTCCAGCAGTATGATTCTATCTAGATGAAGTTCTATTTGGCTGGGAGACAATAATAAAACTGCTCCCATCATCCTGATGAGTGATTTGTGCCAGAAACTAGATAGGGGAAGAGAAACGCTGCCAATTCGCTTGTATTTCCTAGCAACTCTTTCCTACCGTTTCCCATACTATTATGCTAGACTGCCTTCCAGGCTGGGCTGTAGGAAACTTGTTTCACAATGGATCAGATCCTTTCGTGTTCGAAGTCTAGAGCCATGATGGCGAACCTATGGCACATGTGCCAGAAACGGCACACAGAGCCATCTTGTGCAGGATGTGCAGCTTCGCTGGCTCCTCTTCTGTGTTTCTGTGCACATGCCCACGCCAGCCAGACTTTATGCATTTGCGCACAATGGCACCCTAACTTCCGGGTTTCCATTGTGCACAAGCGCGATGGCCAGCTGTTTGTCAGGCCCGCGCTGGAAATTTGAGCGCATGTGCAATGGAGCGCTGCTCTTCCGGCTTTCGGCACTCCTACATATGCGAAGGCCAACGAGGCTGTGTGTTCTTCGCGGGATCGTTTTGTGTGACGTTTCCACCATGCAGGTCGGTACACGGGTACAAAAAAAGTTAGCATCACTGGTCTAGAAGATGCTGCTGAAGGAATATTCTTCCAAAATGAGGCCACTGATCCCTGAATTTCCATCTATTTCCCACTGATCTTTGACGTTCACAAAAAAAAGTGCTTAAAGAGGTTAATTTGGAGATTGACAGAAGTTCACTTCGGAAACTGTTTAAATTCCACAATGGGCTAGATAAGGGGTCTGCAACCTTAAACCCTCAAAGAGCTATTTGGACCCATTTCCCACAGAAAACACCAGGAGCACAAAACCAGGTGGGTGTACCTAACTCAACGTCACTCCCACCCAGTCACATGACCCTGCAGCCACACCTATCCAGATTTTGTGGCTCCCGGTGTTTTATGTGGGAAATGGGTCACTTCTGCCTCCCATTTCTATTTTTCCTCTCCCTTTTTTATTTCTCTCCCTCTTCTCTCTCATTTATTTCTCTCTTTCCCCTCTCATTTCCTTCCTCCAGCTTTCTCATTTCTCTCTCTCTCGTTTGTTTCCCTTTTCCCATTCTTTCCCTCTAGCTCTCTCATTTCTCTCTCTCCCTTCTCTCTCATTTGTTTCTTTTTCCTCTCTCTCATTCTCTCCCCTCCATCATTTTCTCATTTCTCTCTCTTTTTACTCCTTTTCTCTGTCATTACTCTCTCACTTGCTCTCTTGCACGAATGATACCCTCTCTCGCACATGAGCAGGAATACCATCCACAAGCAATACCCTCTCTCACACACCCAGCCTGGGGGTCACACTTGGAGAAAGCTGGAGCGCCCTCACCAAAGATGCTCGCCTGTCAGCCACTCAACCTGCCTGCTTCGCATGCCTTTGCTGCACTTTAGTCGAACCCAGCTGCTCACTTGAGGGTATCCCTGCTCGTGTGCGACCCCCCCATCACAGCAACAGTGGGCCAGCGGGTCAAGTGAGAAAGCGGGGAAGCCGCCAGCTCGTGCTCACTTCTCAGCTGTGGGCCTGTCCCCCTTTCCGTTGTACCCTCTTCCAAAATCACATTCCCACCCCTTGTGTTAGCAAGGTTGTCTGAGCCACGGACAAGTTGGGCCAATGTCTCGGGGCAGAGAGCAGGTCATGCAACCAGGTAGGCAGGGAGCCGCAGTAGAGGGGTTAAAGAGCCACATGCGGCTGCGGAGTTATGGGTTGCTGACACCTGGGCTAGATGAAGAACTGAATCCAGATAAGACAAAGGTGCTACAGGGAGAATGATATCCTCAATTTGGGGATTAGGTGCTGTGAATGTTTGATAAGTTTGTTCTCATTCTAAAGGAACAGGTTTGCAGTCTTAGATTACTCTTCGTGGCAGGTTCCAAGTAACACTCATTTCTGAAGTGATTCAAGGAGCTTTGCTGCTGTCCAATTCAGATTCCAGCATATGCTGTTCCTTCGATACATCGGGTCTGACATGAGAAGCTGTGGCACGATCTGCTTCGGGCCGTATAAGAGGAGGCAGATGCTGCACTCGGTGGTGCTGCAGCTTCGAGGCTCGGAAAGGTGAATGGGAATTGAGCCAAAGATTCCAACAAGGTTGTCCAGTTCCCAGGAGCTGAGCTGTGCTCCTCATGCTGAGTTGGCCTAATTGCTCCAGGAGGCCCGCTAGCAACTGGCTGCGTGAATCCCTAATCCGAGCGCGCCTGGGGTCTCTGGCACTCTCCACTCATAAACTGGGGTCAGCTCCGTAGCATTGTTCCAGGCATTGTCTCTTAAGGTAGTGTGGCTCTTGCAGCTTTGTCCCATAGAGTAAGGTCTTGCTGGGTGGCTCATTTGGGCATCGGCTCTTTGGGCTGGGCACCCACCTGACGTTCCACTTCTGTGACCCTCTCTGCTTCCACCACAGCTTGGGAAAGGGAGTAGATGGTCTCGATGTAGACCGCCGAGCTCGCCCGTGGCTCCCTTTGTGGCTGATTTGGCTTCCTCCATCTTTCCTGAGTCTTCACACCACCCAATAATGGTGGGTCGATGTTCGGGGCTCTGGACCTCAGACAGCACCTCGAGGTTTGGGGAGCTGGTTGAAGTTTAAAGAGGATTCGGGATAATGTTAGGGATCCAAGTAACACCCCCAATAACAGAAGATTCCAAGGCTTGAAGTTCCTCAAAGTTCCATTTTATTAGAGATGTCATATTGGCACTTCTGGGAAAACCCAAATCTGAAACCTTTCAGGTCTTCCCCACCCAAAAGAAAGTCCACGCAGCTACCCAGCATCCACATGTCAATCACATGGTCTAATAAAAGCACCATCCCAACTGGAGATGCTTCCCAGTCACACCCTTCCAGGTGCAGGACAGAATGTCATTGACTCTTGGAGAAAAGAAGGTTATTATCACTATATATTTCCCCAGCTCTATGCAATCCCCCTTCCCAGTTTCCCACAGACTAAATGTGGCAGCCTGAAGATCCAATGCCTAAGATGGCTTCAAGGCCCGACACTTGGATCCTCAGTTGACACTGAATTTAGAAAGGACATTTACACAGAGGATCAATATATTTGGTGCATCATCCAAATCTTCTCAACTAGTTGGATGTGGTGATGACTGTCCATAGCTGGGACTACTACAATTCATATTATATGTCAATGCAAAATGCCTTAAAGTGGCAGCAAAATTTAACACCTACACAATGATTTATTCAGATTTGTTATAGCAAGCCGTCAATGGACTCATCAGTATAATAGCAAAACATCCATAAAAAACAGATAAACATAAAACTACACAGAGAGCCCAGATTGAAACAAAAGCAATACAAAGACAAGATGGAAGAATCATGCATTTGCATGAGATAAATATACAGAAGAGAGTTTCTATTCATTTATCCCACACTATGGATGAATTTAATTAGGAAAAAATGAGGTTCCAGGTACTCCAGGGCAGACACAATCAATAGTTATTTTGGTGAGAGATGGCACAGATAGCAACAAAGCACTTGAGACATCTGTAAATCTTTCTTTCAATTTAAGAGATAACAATGTTAAACTAGCAGCAATACATTAAAAATTAGAAGGAGAAAGGAATTCTGAAACCAAGCATTTTTTTTCTTGCCTTAAATTTTGCCAGCATGATATGTATCCAAGTATTTTGAAGTTAAAACAAATAAAATCTTGGCTACCTGGATTGCATGCAGTGGATGTAACACATTTATGGAGATTCTCAGTCATTCAGGTCATAGTTGTCCCAAAGGTACTTTTTCAAGAGGAAACTGGACTATCTGGTTTTTCTTTAAAGATGTTTCACTTCTCATCCAAGAAGCTTCTTCAGCTCTGACTGGATGGTGGGGAATGGAAGGATTTGCAGACAGCTAGTCATTTGCATTCTTTTTAAAGTCTCTTTGAAGCCACCTGGAGGTTTATCTATGTCGTCAGGGTCACCTGAGTAGTGCAAATGTGTATGGAGCCTTCTTGGAACTATTAAAAGGACTGTGTGGCCTTTGTTTTTCAAATGCAGATGAATCCTGTCCTGATGGGTTTGTTCTATGTTGTGCCACTTTTGAAGACAGGGAAGTCCACATTTTAGACAGAGAGGACTGCTGGTTTGAAAGAGGGATCAAAGAGGCCATCTTTATCAAAATTGAACAGCCCTCTCTCAACAGAGGGGGAGAGATACAACATCATCTATCTCCAGTGTACAACACAGTCCTTTCAACAGCTCCAAGAAGGCTCCACACACATTTGCACCAGAGGTGACCCTGACCACGACACATAGAAACCTCCAGGAGGCCCAAACGACTCTCTAAAAGAATGTAAATAATCAGTTGTCTGCAATAACTATAAATCCTTCCATTCCACACCATCCAGTCAGAAGCTTCTTGGATGGGAAGTGAAACATCTTCAAAGAAAAACAAGAAAATCCAGTTGCCTCTTGAAAAAGCACCTTTGGGACTGCATGTGTAAAAAACTTCCCTTGCCAATTTTTTGACAAATTGACATTCATAAGAAAATGGAGCAAGCACTTCTGTGACACAGAACCCTCAGCTTGGAGCAGAGAAAAAACTGCTGCATTATAAATGATCCTGGAAGAATTTTTTCGAAGTATCATTCATCCTGGCAAACTCCCACTCATTAAGGAAAGAGATAAAAGAGCAATTCAGCTTACAACCGACTGGCGACGTTGCTCCACTGTTCTTTCATCATCTGAATCACTGTAATATTTGGAGTAAAGGTAAGGCTTGTGGATGTAAGCATGTCGTCCAGATTTTGTTTTTTTATCATTTGTCCCTTCTGCCTCTGATTTTGCTTTAATCTGGCTGCATTCATCTTCCTCGTCTAGATAAAAGTTGAGAACAAAAGTGTAAGGAAATGTTCATTTTATAATTTAGATATAAGCTAAGATCCAAAGAACCAGATACTACCCACAAGGTAGGTGAAACCCCCTGCTCAACCGACCCCTTTCTCAAAACTGATGTTGTATAGAAGGAACTGGAAATGAAAAACCATCACTCTATATGAAAATAAAAATTATTTTGGCATTTCAGGATCCTAGCCTTAACTATCCTCCATCTGTATCAATAAATATGCTCCATATTTATTAATATATATTGTTAGAAATAATATGTTAAAATCCCACATTATTTTATTATCCCATTATTATGGTAAATCCAGAACTATAGATCACAGTAAATTTAGCTTTCATTTTTACCACAAGATTCTGGAATTGTAATATGAGCCACAGTGGGAGAGGTTAGAATGCAGTACTGCAGGCTACTTCTGCTGGCTGCCGGCAATTTGGAAGTTCGAATCTCACCAGATTCAAGGTTAATTCATCCTTCCCAGGTTGGTAAAATGACGACCCAGATTGTTTGGGAGCAATATGTTGACTCTGTAAATGGCTTCGAGAGGGCTTTAAAGCACTGTGAAGCAGTGTATAAGTCTAAATGCTATTGCTATATTGCATATTATCTATTATCTGATAGCCTCAGCTTCAATTATCTTAGGAAAACAATGAATTGATTCCAGATATTCCAGCCAATAAAAGCACAGAATTGTCCTTTTAGCACAGATGGTGCTAAAAGGTCAAGAAGATCAAAGCAAACAATCAGCTAAGTATTTAAATGCAGCTTTCTGAACTTAAAATACTGAAAACTTTTTAATATGTTTTACCATAGAATAAAATACAAATCAATCAGTCAAGATGAAACAAAACAAAAGCATACATTCAACCCTAACATCAAAATACCAAAATCTTTCAAATGACTTTTCCATATGCATTAACAAATTGACTCTGTTCTTATGAACAAAGAACACTATGCTATCATTTGCCTGATATTTATTAAATGAGAGTTTTCTTCCTTGCGTTGTTTTTTTCCTGCCAGTGCAAGTTCTGCTTTAAGAAGAACTGAATGTTGATACATTGGTTGCCATAGGAACTGACATCATAGGCCAAAAGAAAATGACTGGCTCAAAGTAAACTCAACTGGCTTTCCTACCTATGGCAGGACTAGAACTCACAGCCTCCTTATTTCTAGCCCATTAGACCAAACTAGTTCTCATTCTATTGAACATAAAATGAGTTTTGCTAAATCAGAGTACACTTATGGTTTGTGATTAATGCAGAACACATATTAAATAACAAATATATTTAGAAATAACATTTTTTTTCATTTATGTGGTATCTAAATATATGAGAATAGACAGATCCAGGTTATTTGTTAAGGCAAGAGGGATGTTTATACCTTGTCTTGCCAAGAAGAGTTTTCTCACCAATCTTTGCTTGGATTCTGTGTCCATGCAAGCATTTAAAATCACATCCAAGCTAATTTTAATCCATTTTAGGGACAGCCTCATGGAGTAAAGCAATAGCAATAGCAGTTAGACTTATATACCGCTTCATAGGGCTTTCAGCCCTCTCTAAACGGTTTACAGAGTCAGCATATCGCCCCCACAGTCTGGGTCCTCATTTCACCCACCTCGGAAGGATGGAAGGCTGAGTTAACCTTGAGCCGGTGAGATTAGAACCGCTGAACTGCAGATAACAGTCAGCTGAAGTGGCCTGCAGTACTGCACCCTAACCACTGCACCACCTCGGCTCTAGTAAAGAACTGTATTTACTTAGGGTTTTGTGGTACACTGCACAAAAATACATGCACTGAATGTACGTAATATTCAATTATTCCAACTAATAGTACCACAAGTATACAAGGGAGTTGTATTTAAGGAAAAACAAATTCATACTTTTATTCTTCTCACTAGCCAAAGGTCAAGATTACTTTACCATCAGAAACAATTTCTCCTTCTTCTGTGCTATCAGAAAGCAGGTCTTCACTATCTTCTTCAAACGAAGAAAGATCACTGGTATGCACGGAGCTAACAGTAATATCACTCAGTATGTCCACATCGGAATCTTCCAACACTAGTTGAGAAAAAAAGACAGAGATGACTTAAAATCTGATCCAGAATCCAAAACATCCCATAAGAAAGTAGAAACAGCTTCCTACATGCCTGGCACTACCCACCTTCCAAAGTGCTGTTGAAGAAAATGACCTTTAGAAGTCTGTCTCTTCATTAGTCTGCAAAAGGTGTGCATGTATGTAAAAAGGTCTCAGTGCAGAAACTGAGCATCATCATAAGAGAACAGATATGAAAATATTTTGTCCTAAGAATAGTCATGAAAGTCTTCCTCCTCAGTGAAATGCCAACTCTCAGGCTTCCGTTCTCCAGTCTGGTACCCTCCAGTCACACTAGGATTCCAATTTCCCACAATTCTCAGCATAGCTATTAGTTAAACCAGCTTGGAATTGCAGTGTCTGACATGCCATCAACCAGGAGGGCACCATGCTAAAAAAAGGCCATAGCAAGAGAGAACTAGCTTAATAAAACACATAAAACAAGAAATCAAAATAATGCAAGAAGGTTTTAACATAATACCTATGAAAAGAGGAAAAGAAATTTGACAAAAAAGAAGATGGAAGCGATGTCAATTGCTTTAGATGAGATAAAGGAATACAAAGAAACAGAAGTAACAGTAACAGTAACCTAACAATAATTAAAACTGAATAAAACATATGAAAGCGTTTACGCATATCTTATGTGAGAAATTAATGTATTTCGGAAAGATTGTTAAATGATGATGTCAAAACATGCAAGTATAAAAAGCCATCCTATAGGAAAGATACCTGGCATATTAAGAAATTAAAATGCAAAATACCATAAAATGAGAAATAAAGGATCCTGAATGAGAAAGCAAAGGATAAGAATCTCAAAATGCAACATGAAAATGAGGCATTGTAAAAAAAGAAAAATTAGCTGAAAACTTAAATGCAGTAATGTCTCCTTTCATCAGTAGTGCACAGGGTAGTAGTAGAGAAGAGTAAAAAGAAACTGTTCCAGTTTAAAAATCTGAAATAAGGGCAATTAAAAACCAAGAAAAGAGTGCAAAGATACTCACTACAAGCAGTGAACAGGTACGGTTTAAGATAAATAAAAACACCCATCACAATATTTAGTATTATCTTACCAACATATTACCTGCTATGTCTAAAAAAACAAGTTATATTCTGAAGTATTCTCTGTCCAGTAAGCTAAAATCTTTAGAAAATTACCATGCTGCAGGTAAAAAAATATTCTAAAGTCAACCAATAAAATGTAATGCCGGTATCTTTTCACCTATATCAAAACTTTCCAAATAAATTAAAAACCCTTCCATGTGTTTCAATCTGTTCATAATAAACACCTCTGATATTATACCTTCTTTTGTGCTTTCATTTTTTTTACTAGTGTTCTTTTCAAGGATTAAATGTTTTATCACTTCTGTTTCTTTATCTTTTATTGTCTTTTCTTCTTTTGCTTTTACATCATCACCATTTCTCTTTGAGAAATCTACTTTTTTGTCAGATTTTTCTTTCTTTTCTTTCTTCTTTTCTCCTTTTTCCAAGCTTTCCAGTTTTCTATCACATTTATCCACCAGTTTACTTTTTTGTTCATCACTTTCCTGAAAATTTTCCTTGCTTGGATTAAGCAGGCTACTAGCTTCTTTTGATATAGTTTTCCCGTCTTCGTTTGAATAAAATGAATTACTTATATCTTCACAGTTTACTACTGGTTCAAAACTTTCTTCTGTAGAGATATAAGGAGTTTTCTCTCCATCAGCAACATCTTCTGCATTCCGGTCTCTCTCTATGCTGCCATCCAAACTGTGCTGAGATAGGAGTTTCTTTGAGAATCTCTCATTTGTCTTAGTGTTGGATGCTTCTGTAGAAGCCTTGGTGGCACTGGCTTCTTGGTTGAGAGATGTTATGGTCTCCAAAATAGACAGAGCATCATTAGCCATATTCATATTTGGAGTGATAGCAGGAACACCTTCAAATAAGAGTAAAGTTAAGTACAACTAATTAGTATGAGATATTGCATATGTAATGAAGAAGCCAAACCAAAAAATAATCTCTTATTTCGGAATGCACCATGTGAGCCCAAATTTGGCACATCCTTAGATAATAACATTCCATTTTTGACAGTAAGCCACTCTGCTATGATGCAGTGGTGGCAATACACTGTTAAGAAAGCTTTTTGATTACTCTCATTATTGGAAGAGGATATTTAGGTGCCGACTCTCAGTGGCACCAACTTTTCTCCTCTGTTGCTGTCTGACATTGATTGTCCACCACCAATGGCTTCCTGGCCCTTCACCCCCAGTGTCCAAGCCATTCCCTCAGACACAATTTTACCTGGGTGTTTAGCTATTCTGGACAAGTAGTTGACAGCCAATCGGGGAATGGGTGGCAGTGATGGTGCTGAAGAGCCAGCATGCAACTGGCAGCGGGTGGGGCAATCACAACGGCATTGTGTGATTGGTGGTGGGTAGGGTGATCATGGGAGCTATGGGGGGGGGCCTGCATGCAATTGGCGTTGGGTGGGACAAGCATTGGGGGGAGGGGGACAAGGGGCCTTCAAGCAGCTGCCCGGCTTTAATGCCTGGAATTCTGCATTTGCGACAAACCCGGGCTGTCAAGCTTCACCTTCTCTCCTCTTTATAGTTTCGTGAAACCTGGAAGCTGGCACAGTTTTCCAATTCCTGCAGTTGCTCTGGGCTAATCAAGATGATTAAATTCTTGGCAGCCAACAGCTTCCTCAGGCTCAAGAAAGAAAAAAAACCAAACCTGGCTTTTCTGCTTTTAGCTTAAATAGCTGATTGACTGAGCCAAACGTCCAAGCTGGCTGGCTTCACATATTCTCAGTCCCTCTGGCTCCAAGCCATGCAAAGACATCCCAGCTTGCATGGGATTTGGGTGTGCAGGCCACTATGGCTTGCAAACTGCTTTTACAGCTTGCATGAGAGGTGGAATTAGGTAGGGTTGCATTAGTTTACAATGCCTCACATGCCCCTCGCTCGTCGTCGTCCCCGAGTCCCATGATCATTCCGTGGCACGACAAAACCGCGCTCGACTAAAGCGCGCCTGATTAAACCGCGTCGCTGACGTCATCAACAGGGCGACAACAGCGAGCGCGGAGAAAGAAGGGCGCTTTAAATAGCGCTTTGAAAGCAAACCGATTCAAGTTAAGGTAAGGGTTAGGTTTAGGGTTAGGTTAAGGTTAAGGGTTAGGTTAAGGTTAAGGGTTAGGTTAAGGGTTAGGATTAGGTTTAGCGTTAGGTTTAGCATTAGGTTTAGGGTTAGGTTTAGGGGGGTTAGGTTTAGGGGTTAATTTTAGGTTTAGCGTTTACAGCGTGCTTTTTTCTCCGTGCTGTTGTTGCGCTGTGATGACGTCAGCTACGCGGTTTCGTCGAGCACCCTTTAGTCGAACGCAGTTTTGTGGTGGAACCGATCATTCTGGCCACCGCCAATGTGCTGCCCCCATATCCCTGTGACTGCCCCACCCATTGCCAATCACATATTGCATCCCCATAGCCCCCACGATCACCCTGCCTGCTGTCAATTGTGTGCTGCCCCATAACGCCTCACTTACCCCAAGCCCCGCACTCACCCCACCCACCACCAATCACACACTATCCTCTCAGCACCATTATTGCTGTTCAATCCTGATTGGCTGGCAGCTACTTGTCTGCTGCAGCAGAACACCCAGATAAAACCATGCCTCAGGGAATGGGCCAGGATGACTTCCCCTAGTGCCAAGGGCTAATTGGCAGTGGACAATTGCTGGCAGAGGCCACTGGAGGAGGAAAGCCCACTGTGCCAAAGGCCAGCACTTCAACATCCTAAACCCCTCATTATCATGAGATAATGTGTTCCACCCTACATTTGATCAACTTTGTACCAAGATTTCTGTGATTTGTACCATAACAATCTAACCTTTAACTTGTTTCTCTTGAGAGCCAAGGAATTTATCAGTGCTTATCTCATCCCCATAGCTAGACTAGAGCTTCAACAGAATCTTAAATCCTGACTTGGAAAATTCATACAGCGTTCAAGAATCTACAACTCTGGAGGCAGATCCTCCTAACAATGTCTTAGAAACAGGTGAGATCTCACCTCCAAATTTTATTAGAGCAAAAACTATTAATGACTGCGTTCAAAACAAGAATATGACACCTTTAATGTGTTAGTCCTGCAACATATGAAAGCCTTATGACTGTCATAGAGACCCTGAAGTCTAGAGTTAGCCTTGACAAGTAGAAGTTGCTAAGGAACATTGTTTTTGAAGTCTCCAATACTACATCAGAGACCAGGCTGGCTACCTTGGAGATAAAGCTTAACAAACATCAGGTGCAAACCTTAATATCTTTTTGGGAATGAGTATGAATAGGTTGAAGAAAAGAAAGGTCATTCAGAAATGAGTAATTACTGTATCAGTTGAATGATGCAATAGTGACAATGGTGAAAGAAAAAGGCAATAAATATTACAAAGACAATTGAATTTTTTTGCCTATATTCTATCTTCCACGCTGACCTCCCCCGCCCCCCTCAATGGCCAAATTTTGCTGACTGATTTGGAACCTCAGTAACTTTGATAGCGTAAATATGGTCTTCATCAGCTTCAACTGTAATATCAACAGTCAATGAATGATATACAGCTTTATTTGAATCTTCCATATCCTAATCTCCATGAATTCAAGAATAGTTATTGAGGACATTTTTGGGATGGATGCACTGGAATTTAATTCAAAGAGAGAAATACATGTGATACAGCAATCTGATAAAAAAGGGAGGATTCTAACAATATTCGAACACTAAAAGATAAAGGTTTCCCTCGCACATACAGTGCAAAGGTTTTAGTCAAGTTTGAAAAAATGCTGTAAACAAAGAATGCTTTCAGAAATAAATAATGATTGTTTATTTTTGTCAATGTTTAAAATGCAAAGTGAGTGAACAAAAGAAAAACCTAAATCAAATCAATATTTGTTGTTACTACCTTTTGCCTTCAAACCAGCTTCCATTCTCATAGGTACACTTGCACAAAGTCAGGGATTTTGTAGGATTATAGTCAGGTGTATGATCAACCAATTATACCAAAAAAGGTGCTAATGATCATCAATGTCACACGTAGGTTGAAACCCAGTCATGAACTGAGACAGAAACAGTTGAATAGGAGGTGTAAAACTGGGTGAGGAACAGCCAAACTCTGCTATCAACGTGATGTTGTGAAAAGCAGCTTCATGTCATAGCAAGATTGAGCACAGCAACAAGACACAAGATAGTTATACTGCATCAACAAGGTCTCTCCCAGACAAAGATTTCAAAGCAGACTGGGGTTTCAAGATATGCTGTACAAGAAGCACAAAGAAACGGGCAACGTTGAGGATCATAGACGAAGTGGTCGGCCAAGGAAGTGCAGCAGATGAAAGACACATCAAGCTTATTACCCTTCGAAATCGAAGATGTCCAGCAGTGCCATCAGCTCAGAACTGGCAGAAACCAGTGGAACCCAGGTACACCCATCTACTGTCCGGAGAAGTCTGGCCAGAAGTGGTCTTCATGAAAGAGTTGCAGCCAAAAAGCCATACCTCTGACGTGGGAACGAGGCCAAGTGACTAAAGTAGGAACGAAAACATAGGAACTGGGGTGCAGAAAAATGGCAGCTCTGGACTGATGAGTCAAAATTTGAAATATTTGGCTGTAGCAGAAGGCAGTGTATTCGTTGAAGGGTTGGAGAGTGGTACAATAATGAGTGTCTGCAGGCAACAGTGAAGCATGGTGGAGGTTCCTTAAACCTTTGGGGCTGCATTTCTGCAAACGGAGTTGGAGATTTGGTCAGGATTAATGGTGTTCCCAATGCTGAGAAATACAGGCAGATACTTATCCATCATGCAATACCATCAGGGAGGCGTATGATTGGCCCCAAATGTATTCTGAAGCAGGACAACGACCCCAAACATACAGCCAAAGTCATTAAGAACTATCATCAGCGTAAAGAAGAACAAGTACTGGAAGATGGCATGGCCCCCACAGAGCTGATATCAACATCATCGAGTGTGTCTGGGATTACATGAAGAGACAGAAGGATGTGAGAGAGCTTACATCCACAGAAAATCTGTAGTTAGTTCTCCAAGATGTTTGGAACAACCTACCAGCCAAGTTCCTTCAAAAACTGTACAAGTGGTACCTAGAAAAATTGCTGCTGTTTTGAAGGCAAAGAGTGGTTACACCAAATATTGATTTGATTTAGATTTCTCTTTTGTTCATTCACTGCATTTTGTTTATTTATGACCATACATGTTTAACACTTCCATTTTTGAAAGCATTTGTTGTTTACAGCATTTTTTCACACCTGCTTAAAACGTTTGGACAGTACTGTATGTGCTAGTCATTCCCGACTCTAGAGGACGGTGCTGATCTCCGTTTCAAAGCTGAAGAGCCAGTGTTGTCCAAAGATGTCTCCATGGTCATGTGGCTGGCATGATTAAATGCCAAAGGCACCCAGAATGCTGTTACCTTCCCACCAAAGGTGGTCTATTTTTCTACTCGCATTTTTACATGCTTTCGAACTGCTAGGTTGGCAGAAGCTGGGACAAGTAATAGGAGCTCACTCCGTTACTTATTTATATATTATTATATATTATTATTATTATTACAATTTGACTGAAAATTGAGACAATGGCGGCAGCTGGAAGTAGCTTTCCATAAACCAGAGTTTTCAGTAGGAAGGCTATCTCTAGAAAATAAACCCAGCTATTACTATATCCAGATGAACAGATGTAATTAGGTTGGGATGTCTGCAAAGAGGTACCGTAATATCAAAGTCTTTGTTGATAAATAATTTTCCCTTAAGCACATAAATTTGGAAATTAGTTTCAATGACATTATTTGAATGTATGCCTGTGATTAGGAGCATTACTTCAACTCTTGATTCCTTACACTCACCTCTTTAAAACCCAAATATTAAAAGCATATTCATTTTCCCAAGGGAAGAGAGAAGAAATACCTTGCAGCAAAACAGAAGCTTCTAATTTATCTTCAGGCAGGGCAAAGCTGGGATTGATCTCTTCTGGGTGATTCATTGTGACTAAAAATTCATGGACAGCCTTCTCTACCTGTGGCCTGAATATGTGGTTGATCTTTGGGTCCACGACTTGAGAAATGATTCTGTCAATACCAGATTCTAACATTCCAGACCTGAAATGAAATGATAATATAATTTATCTATCACAGCTAACACAATTACTTTAACACAATCAATGTAAGAATTTATGCGAGAAGGGGAACATATTAATGCTAATTTATATTAAGTTTCTTCTATGGATATTATTGGTAATCTTAACAAGATTATAAAGCAGATTAGAATCATTATTTGCATATATCATGAGAGAATATAATGAAGAATTCAAGAGAACTCCCAGATAGCCTAGGAAAAACAGTGCAAAATATTGGGCAATTCATTCACATAGATCAGGAGCGTTAAACTTCTTAAGAGGTCCGCATCAGGTTTGTGTTTGACCTTGTGGGTATCGTGGCCAGCTCAATGTCACTTATGTTGGGTGCACATGTGGTGGCCAAGTGCTAAAGCAGGACCCTCCCTTACTCTCATTATAATCTCCCTGCACCCTCCTTCCTTCCTTCCTCCTCCTTCCTTCCCCTCTTTTCTTATTTTTCCTTACTTGCTCTCTTCCCATCTTCCCTTTTTCTTTGTCTTTCCTCTTTCCCCTTCTCCTTTCCTGCCCCTTCTTTCATGCTCAAATGCAAAAGGGGAAACATTTCTCCTTTTGCTTTGTTTTTAGTTTGTTTTGCTAGCCCTCTGCCAGTGAAAACGGAGTCCTTGAGTTTGACACCCTGACATAGATCAATTTAAATTAAGACTATTTAAATCCTGGTTTTATAAAATTTATAATTCTTATACTTTAGATTCACTAAATTTCTCCTTTAAAATATAATGTAGTTCAAAATGCAACAAAAAATTAATACAAATTGGTTTTTGTTAAGAGAACTGATTCCCCTCACTGAACTTTTGCGTTTCCATTCTCTTTATAAAGTATAATATATTGCATATTTTCTTTCACATTAAGTTTTTCTAAAAGATGTTCATTATAACCTGCATTTCCTTAAATCACTATGACTGAAGCACCACAAATAAAAATAATTTTGCTTTCTGTAGTAGTTGACAAGGATATCTATTTCTGCCACGCATTATTGAACTGAACAATTCCAACAAATAAATATTTCTGCAAATTATATTCAGAAATAAAAAAAATTAAGACTCAAAAATTAATTCCCATGGCTCTTCAGGCCTAGCTAAGGTATTATTGTTGCTTTTCTAAAATTTTCATTATCCCATTTAATATATCCTTAAAGTACTGTTTCAGGATCATTGAATTAAGGGGCTGGAAGGGAGCATGGAAATCTTCTGAATCCAATCCCCTGCTCAAGGAAGAGTTCTTATATCATTCCAGAAAATGAGATTTTTAAATTTTATTTATTTATATTTCTTATTTCTAAACTGGTCATCTCCCTTATAGAGGAGCTCTGGCCAGTGGATTGGAGATCATTGACCATAGGTTACAAGTAAAAAAAGCAAATTAATGAAGATTATAAAACGGATACTATAATAACCCCAGTTACTTCAGAAAAAGCAATTTAATGATATACCAGTAGGTTGATACAAATAATTAAAATCTATAAATAAGTTCTGTTTTCATTCACCAGCAGTACTAGACTGCAGAGGTCTGCAACTCTTGGTTCAACTCTTGGCCTCCTCCGAGTGCCATCTGCCAGCCAGTGCCGGCTGGCCACTACGTGGAGGAGAGCCTTTTCAGTAGCAGCTCCGACCCTCTGGAACGATCTCCCCGTGGAGATTCGTACCCTCACCACCCTTCAGACCTTCCGCGCAGCCCTCAAGAACTGGCTATCCCGCCAGGCCTGGGGGTAAAGATTTGATTCGCCCCCACCCGAATGCTGAATGAATGTTGTTTATTTTTTAATTATGTGTTATGTTATATGTTACTGTTTGTATCCCCTCCCTATAAGTTGTTAGCCGCCCTGAGTCCCCTCAGGGAAAAGGGCGGCCTATAAATAAACTTATTCCTATTCCTATTCCTATTCATGGCCCAGTACTGGGCTGCAGTCTGTTGAGAACTGGCCGTGCAAGTGGTGGGCAAGCATGCAACGCTCCATTTGTGCAAGTGGTGGGCATGTGCGCAAAACCATCCCCTCTCCCCCCTCCACTGCTGCCAGTCTGTAGAGTTGTAAAGATTGGGGACTGCTGCTATACTGCAATCTTACAATTTGGTTAAATACAATGAGTCAAAATGTGGAAAAAATCATTTAGGAGGAAAAAAACCTCCATATAATTAAAAACTTGAAGGGCAATATTAATTTCTTTTAAGCATGTAAAAATCTAGATAGAACCTTTTAAAGCTGACATTCATATATAAAACACAAGGTGTTTCAGTAAGAACTGATTCTCCTATATTCTCATTAAGTATAAGGCATGAACTGCTACATGAAATATATTTGCTATGGTGAATTTTTACTATCAGTCCTTATGAGGCTGCTATTTTGAATAGCAGCCTCACGCATTCACACTGAATTTCAAAATATGAAACATAGAGGAGTTTTTGAATCCAAACTACTAAGACAACCTTAAACATTCAAACAGCCATTTGGATCCATTTCCCACAGGAAAAAAAACCTGCAGAGAGCCACAAAACCTGGGTGGACAAGGCAAACTCAATGTCACTCACTTCCACTCAAGTCACATGCCATGCTTACCCAGCCACAAAACCATTCTCTATGTCCCTATGTCCCTCTCTCCCCCTCTCTGTATCTGTCTCTCTGCTCCTCTCCCTATATCTGTCACCCACTCCTGTATATTTCTTCCCACCTCTCCCCCTCTCCCTATTTTCCCTTCTCCCCCCTCTCTCTGCCTCTGTATCTCTCTCACCCTATTTTCCTCACTCTCTCCCCCACTCTCTTTGTATCACGGTGTGTCTCTCCCCTCTCCTCCCCACCCTCTCTGTCTCTCTCTGAAAGTCACAGCCTGGCCAAGCCAGCAAGCTCTCCTTGGGGCTTTTCACTACTCCTTTTATTTTTTTATTTTTGGCAATCCAGGCTGGCTGAGGAATGATCACCAGCTGCAGAGGAAGCTTCTCTTTGGGTGACCTAACTCCTCTCCCCTCCTGCTCCTCTTGTGACCCACTGGCCAGCTGTGGTGGGAGGGTACACACACATGGGGAGACCCTACTCAAGCAAGCACACACAGGGCAGGCGGCTGCTCGCTTAAAGAGGGTCTTAATAGGACGTGGCTTCTCTCCTGCACTAAGGGTCTGGACATTGCTTTGTCATGTCATTTCCTCCCCCAGGCAGCTCTTCAGCCTGGGAGGGCACAAGCTCCAGCCCAAAGCGTCAGGAAGCGAAGGCTACCTTACTCGCAAATGTGGCATAAAGGCAGTTACAGATCTGCTTTACTCTTGCACCAAGGCTCCGGTGGCCTTCCTCATTCCCCTCCTTTTCCACCCCGCACGTGTGCACCCTTCCCGGCCCCACCACAGCCAGCCAGGAAGTCACAAGAGGAAAAGGAAGGGGGAGGAAGAGGGTCGCCGCCGGAGGCTTAGTGCAGGAGCGAAGTGGCCATGTACCTGCCTTCATGCCACATTTACCCGTAAGGCAGCCTTCGCTTCCTGCCACTTTGGGCTGGGGGGTGGAACGGTATGGCAAGGCAATGGCCGGGGTCTTAGTGTAGGAGAGAAGCCATGCCCTCTTCTGTCCTGTTAAGACCCTCCTTTAGCAAGTGCCCGCCCCGCACATGCCTTTGCTGGGCTTTAAAGAGGATCTTCCCGCATGTGCATACACTCCCAGCCCCACTACGGCCAGCAGGGGGTCACGAGAGGAGGAGGGGAGAGGAGGACGGTCACCCAAAGGGAATTGATCGTACCTCAGCCAGCCCGGATTTCCAAAAATAAAAAATAAAAGGAGTAGTGAAGCACCCCAAGGAAAGCTTACTGGCTTGGTCCAGCAGCGGCTTTCCAAGAGAGAAGAGACGAGACATAGAGACAGAGTGTGCGACACACACACACACACACACACACACACAGGGGGAGATCGGCTGACGGGTGAGCGTCTTTGAGGAGGGCTTTCTCTAAGTCTGAACCCCGGGATGGGCATGCAAGGTTTGGTGGGGCGAGCTCTCTTTTCCTGCTGCCCTGAACCTCTTAGAACCATGGCTGGGCGCTGCTGGCCTGTCCCCGTTTCCGACATCCCCTCCTCCCAGATCCCATTCCCACTCCTCTAGCCCTTATGTTAGAGAGGCCTGCGTCGGATGAGCCAGGCCAGGCCAGTGTCTTGGGGCAGAGAGCAGGTTACACGTCTCCCCAAGCGACCAAGGCATGCCTAGCAACAAGGGCCGGAAGGAGCTCCAGAAGGGTGAGGTGCTGGAAAATCAGCCCTGGCTGCTTCTCCATCCCCCGCCATCACCTCTACCTTCTCAGGCCAGGTGAGGGAGGGAAGGGTGAAGCCATGCAGTGATAGGACAGGAAGCCGCAGCAGAGGGCCCAAAGAGCCGCATGCAGCTCCATAGTGGCAGGTTGCTGACACCCGGCCTAAGATCTTCCAAATATTTACATATATCAAATCACATTTTATCCTGCGTATTTCCAATCAAATCAGTTGATCATAAAGAAGAACAATTTGTAAAACTTACTTAAGAACCTGCTGCCTGATGTTATTTCTTAATTGGTTCTTGTTCAAATGAGGGCTCCATGTATGAGTTGCTAGATGGTTGGAAACAAAATTGTCCACCCGCTGTCTTAAATTCTGATATGCAGGCTAAAAAAGAAACAGATACCTTGTGAAGCCTCCTTGCATAATATTTCTTCGCATTCTTATCAGTGGAGACAAATATTTAAAAACCTTAGCTTAAAATAATACAGACACAGTAGTATACACTGTAATAATTCCAAGCTTATCTAACTAGAAAAAAAACCCCACTGCGGATTAAGAAAACATACTTTTAAAAAACTTCATTGCTGAAAGTTCTGAAAAATAGAGGCAAATATTTCAATTACCAAACATTGTAATATCTGAATGCTACTTGGAGGCACAATGTGATTAGAAGCCCAATGCTATTTACTTGAAAAGAAAGCTAGAACTTTTCTCCAAAGTCTTATTTTTACAAAGACAGGGCCATCATAAATCCATTATATTGAGAAAGAGTAATTCTACTGAGAATTTGTTAAATAAGGCTCCAATTGTTTCTCTCTTTACTTCTTTATAATAAGAAAATCATTTCATGATTTTAATAATTCCAACACATCTAAGGAAATTCTCAATCATCCAAGTCATAGTTGTCTCAAATATGCTTTTCAAAAGAACACAGGACTTTCCTGGGGTTTTTTCCCCTTGAAAATATTTTGCTTCCCATCCAACAAGTTTTTTAAATTTTGTCTCAGGAACTCAGAAAAAAAAACCCCAAGAAATCCAGTTGCCTTTTGAGAAGCATCTTTCGGACAATAACCTGTTTCCCCGAAAATAAGACCACCCTGATAATAAGCCCAATCACATGCGCTAAAATAGTAGCAGCCATGAGTGCCTCCTGTACCTCAAAAATAAAAAGACCTCCCCGAAAATAAGGCCAAGTGCTTATTTCGGAAGGTCAACACAGGGAAACACAGTATTTCCAACAATAAATTCTGTCACAAGATAGTTTATAATTTGATGTAAAAATATTTAAGAGAAACTTACTTTTACTCTTAAATTAAGAGTAATATCAATTGTCCTATTTTTGCCAAGGTTGAGGTGTCTGTATTTTTATAGTTCACAACAGCTAATTAATTCATCCCCCATGCAATATTAGTTCTGTGGAAATTTACTATTTTTCAATCTCAATAAGCTGGAACTTCCAAGACCAGGACCAAATGGGTGATAGAATAAGAACAGCACATGGATACTTCACTGACAATATATAATTAACCAAAATAGTGCTCATGATACATTGGAAAATACTATTATATATACTCTAAATGTGTAAAAATACTTGCAGTGTTTCACTAATTCTAAAATTTAGTCTGTAAAATAGGGCAGTATTATATTGAAACTAGAATCTGGGCAGTAGACAAGTTGTTCAAATATATCTAGGAAAGAGTATGAGAAAACTTGATAAAATGGTTTTAAACTTAATCTCTTTTGTAATATTTTCTGTTAATAAAGCCCAGAAATTATCTACTCTGCATCCAAATCCAATGCTAAGGACCCAAATGTAAAACAGCCCAGTTTTTAAAAAGAGAGTTGAATCTATGTCTGTGGAGGATAGTGAAACAGAAATGCTTCTCTCTAGTTTAGCTGATTTAATACACAATTAATGATACTTCTATTGCTAAGTCAGAGAAATATAATTTCCCTTTTCAAAGATGCCATATCAGGAAAAGACTCTTCTTTTGAACCCGATTGCTGTCGATAGGGAAAACTCGGACTAGATGAATCTCAGTTAGATTAAATAGTTTTTTCTTTCTCTCTCTCTCTTTTTAAGAAAACAAATCTGCAATGAGTATCTTATCCAGACTTGAAAAATGATTTTGGGAGAATTGGGCAGCAAAGGCCAGCTGTCCATTGAGCAAAGAGTTAAACAAGTTCAGAATTAGGCATGTGAAGCGGGTAAGAGCACCGCTAAGGTCAGAGCTGCTCATATAGGAAAAAGCGGGGCTATCTTGTGGGGAGTGGGAAAGGTGATCGCCGCTAAATCGATGCGTGCGGGACTCGACTAATTAAGGTAGGGGCTCTTTAAGTCCAACGGCTGGGAAAAGCGTTCCCAAGAAAATCGCAACCTCCGGGAAGGGCTCAGACCGACTGGCCGGTCGTTTTTCGGACAAGAGAGCAAACGGGGCAGGGCAGCAATAATAGGCCGCGGCGTCGGGGGGGCGGGGCGGATGGGCCCCGAGACCCGCAGCTTCCCACCTTGGTGTCCACGTCGGCCAGGCAATCTCGGCGGAACTGGTCGAAAAGGCCTTGACTCTTGAGGCGATTCAGGATGAGCGACACCAGCTCTGGCTCGGCGGCGCCCGCGGAGCTTCCCGGCGGCGGCGGCGGCGGGGGTGGCTGTGGCGGGGGAGGCGGAGGAGGCGGCGGCGGTGGGGGAGGTGGCTGTTCGGGAGGAGAAGTGGCGGCGGTGGGGGCCGCGGCAGCAGCGGCGAGGGTGCCACCATTGCCGGACATAATGGCGGCAGCGTCTTCGTCGTCACCCTCAGCGGCTAATTCCAAAGCCGCGACCGCATTGAGGCTCCACCCTCCCCCGCACAACCCCGGAAGCAGAACGCCGGAAGAAACTGTGACGACGCAGCGGAGAATGTGACCTTCCTTTAAACCACGCCTCTTGTGGAGTCACGTGGGCTTCCGAATTTTCCGCCAGGCGAGACGCTTGGCTTCCACAACATCCCTGAAGGGGTGGGATATCCGGGGCAGAGACATAAATGGAGCTCTGTAATCGATTGAGACTTCTTGTTGGTTGCCCCTGTCTTTCAATAAACTTGTCAGGGTCGTCTTTGCTCCCCCCCACCAAAAACAATTCCACGAAAGAGGCTAGGCTGGAAGTGAATTTATATATTTATATATATAAACAAAGTAGTGGTTAAGATGCCCCGCCCCTCCCCTCCCAGCCACTCCTTGTCACGCCCGGCCGCTCACCTCGCCGGAGTGAGTATTTTCCAAATAAAAAGAATGCTCGCCTTGTGCAAATAAATAACAAACATCTTGACTTCAGGTTTGATGCATCTTGCAAAGTATTGCTGCCCATTCTAGTCTCCTTTCCCTACTAACAGGTCCATCTCAGATTGTAATTTGCTACAACCTCACTTGTCTTTTGCATTATTCTATGGAAGATTATTCTAAAATGTTATCTGGGATGCTTGCAGCTTTACAAGTTTGTTTCCTCCAACCTTGTTTTCGCATGCAATTCTTATAAGTTATTTTGACACTCCTTCCTCCTTTTTAAACAAAGTAGTGTTTAATTTGCTGGCCTAGAAACCGATAGACTCTTGAGTTCTAGTCCCATTTTAGGCTTGAAAAAATGGCTGAGTGACCAGTCACTCTCTCCCAGCCCAACCCACTTCTTAGAATGTGGTTGTGGGGAAACTTTAAGAGGAGGGAGGAATATAAGTTCTCCACCTTTGGTTCCTTATAAAGTAATAAAGACAGTGTAAGGTTCACCATCCCTGCCCTAGACTATCTGCTTGCCAAAGAAAGTGGTGTTTGTGGCAAATTTAAGTGCTATCAAGTTTGACTGGTTTGCTGATATGTTCTCTAACTGGAAAAGGATTTTTTTTTAAAATCTTGTTGGCCTTTTCCTTCCTTGTCTCATCCCTCTTTTCCAGCATATAGTACAGTCTACTGTTTCTTGTATGACTGTCATTGCCTCCATGGTGACCTCTGCCACCCCGAATCGCCCAACTAATATCATGGTTCTTAACACCATCCCTAAAGAATATGCTCACCTACTTCACCATTGACAGGTAGCAACCTGTCCAAAAATAAAAAGGGAGGAATGAAGGAGTATATGAATCAATATGAATTAATATTGGCTATTTGCTTTTATTATGAATTGCTTATGTTACTGCATAATTGTCACTGATTAAACCAATATTTGCTGTTTCCTTTGATATGATATACTGCTAGAAATCATTTATTAAGAATTAACCTTTGTTATTAGCTTTTGCTTTTATTATTGTATACTGTATGAAATTAGTTGTTTTCTAGCATAGCAAATTGTACCCTTAATACTGGATGGCATTACTCACTGCTGCGTCTCGCTTCTATTCTTGCCTTCAAAGCTTGGCACATTTTTGAAAGCTAGTAGAAGAAATTGTTAGACGGGAATATGAGGCCCCATAGATAAAGGGACCAAGCTAGAAGAAGAAATTGTTACACGGGAATAGTAGGCCGCATAGATAAAGGAACCAAACTAAGGAGTTTTCCTGGCTCATAAATCTTTAAAGCATTCTGCCGAAAAACAACTTGGCAAAGGGGGACTGCCACCCCCTACACAAGGCTATAGGAATCCTCCACAGATAAGGTAGACGGAGACAGGAGCCTGAACAAAAGAACGCTTTAAAGATCACGTTGATAACGAATGTTTGTCTCTGATTGGATAAACTTTTGTTTCTATCTGCCTAAAATGTATATAATACTCTGAGCTACTCTTCCAGGGTGTGGCTATTCATTACATGCATTTGTTTGTATGCTTTGGATATAGTTTTGTCACCCAGCTTTTGCTATGGCCGTAAATAAAAGCTGATACTTTTTGCAAGCCTCGTATCGAGTCTCTCTCTTTGGCATCTCAGTGGTTCGGGGAAAACTGCTGGAACATTACATTTTCTGGCACCCAACGTGATGGATTGGAGGCCTTGTTCCTTCAAGGTCTCCACACGAGCTGAGCTCCACATGAGCTGAGCTGCTTTAAGCTCAGTGGCCTTCATTTCGGCAGACGGAACAAAACGGCAAAGACCAGTAACGACGTCAAGAGCACTCCTGGAAAATTTCATCCAGTGACCTCCGCCTGGTAATTGCTGGCAGACTCCGATCCCAGCCTGACCTGAACGCTGTCAAAGAGGCTTGCACTGAGGGCTGTAAGATAGTGCCCTCTAGGTGAGTAGAAATCTCTTATTTTGGAGGGAGTGTTGCCTTGTGTGTGTGTGAATGACCAAGTGAGAGCTGAGATCCACTCTGCATATCTGATTATTTGCAAGAAGATCAGTTAGAGCAGATCACTTTGAAAGCAGTGTGACTGTTGGAATAATTGCCAAGCACCGTACTGAAGAAAAGGTCCGAGAAATCCCAGAGTGAAGGGAGGATTTTGGCCAGGATTCCTGATACAAGGGAGAGCTTCTGATCACACGCGTACCAAAGAGAAGGTCCGAAAAAACCCTTGGCTAAGGTGGGTCTGCTCAGGCTCCGTATTGAAGAAGTCCAGTTTGAGTAATCCCTTAGGAATCTGTTCTGAACCTCCCCTCCGACCTGCGAATCACCCAGACACAGGCTTGGCTGTTTGCCACTCTTTAATTACGGAGTTATTGACTCCTTTGGCTGAAGACTCAGACAAGACTCACATGCAAGAATAGTTGGCAGCAACCCAAAATCCAACCGGTACGGATACAAGACAGACAGAGTTTTCCAATACTGTTTCAAATGGTTGTGTCCTGCAAATGTCCCCTCCCAACTTCTCCACTTATATACTCTCTTGGGAGGGGCCAAGCCACAACCACCTGGGCTTAATTATCATGTCTGAGTCTGCCTCTGGAACTGCTGCTTCTGTTTCTCCGCCCTTCTTAATCTTGCGTCAGGGACAAACTACCTTCAATCCTCCCCACTGCTCCATTGCTTATGTTACTACATAATTGTCACTGATTAAAGCAACATTTGCTGTTTCCTTTGATATGATATACTGCTAGAAATCATTTACTAAGAATTAACCTTTGTTATTAGCTTTTGCTTATATTATTGTATACTGTCTGAAATTAGTTGTTTTCTAGCATAGCAAATTGTACCCTTAATACTGGATGGCATTACTGCAAATGTTATCTCACTGCTGCGTCTCGCTTCTATTCTTGCCTTCAAAGCTTGGCACATTTTTGAAAGCTAGTAGAAGAAATTGTTAGACGGGAATATGAGGTCCCATAGCTAAAGGGACCATGCTAGAAGAAGAAATTGTTACACGGGAATAGTAGGCCGCATAGATAAAGGAACCAACCTAAGGAGTTTTCCTGGCTCATAAATCCTTAAAGCATTCTGCTGAAAAACAACTTGGCAAAGGGGGACTGCCACCCCCTACACAAGGCTATAGGAATCCTCCACAGATAAGGTAGACGGAGACAGGAGCCTGAACAAAAGAAAGCTTTAAAGATCACGTTGATAACTAATCTTTGTCTCTGATTGGATAAACTTTGTTTCTATCTGCCTAAAATGTATATAATACTCTGAGCTACTCTTCCAGGGTGTGGCTATTCCTTGCATGCATTTGTTTGTATGCTTTGGATATAGTTTTGTCACCCAGCTTTTGCTATGGCCGTAAATAAAAGCTGATACTTTTTGCAAGCCTCGTATCGAGTCTCTCTCTTTGGCATCTCAGTGGTTCGGGGAAAACTGCTGGAACCTTACATTTTCTGGCGCCCAACGTGATGGATTGGAGGCCTTGTTCCTTCAAGGTCTCCACACGAGCTGAGCTCCACACAAGCTGAGCTGCTTTAAGCTCAGTGGCCTTCATTTCAGCAGACGGAACAAAACGGCAAAGACCAGCAACGACGTCAAGAGCGCTCCTGGAAAATTTCATCCAGTGACCTCCGCCTGGTAATTGCTGGCAGACTCCGATCCCAGCCTGACCTGAACGCTGTCAAAGAGGCTTGCACTGAGGGCTGTAAGATAGTGCCCTCTAGGTGAGTAGAAATCTCTTATTTTGGAGGGAGTGTTGCCTTGTGTCTCTGTGAATGACCAAGTGAGAGCTGAGATCCACTCTGCATATCTGATTATTTGCAAGAAGATCAGTTAGAGCAGATCACTTTGAAAGCAGTGTGACTGTTGGAATAATTGCCAAGCACCGTACTGAAGAAAAGGTCCGAGAAATCCCAGAGTGAAGGGAGGATTTTGGCCAGGATTCCTGATATAAGGGAGAGCTTCTGATCACACCCGTACCAAAGAAAGGTCCCAAAAAAACCCTTGGCTAAGGTGGGTCTGCTCAGGCTCCGTATTGAAGAAGTCCAGTTCGAGAAATTCCTTAGGAATCTGTTCTAAACCTCCCCTCTGACCTGCGAATCACCCAGACACAGGCTTGGCTGTTTGCCACTCTTTAATCACGGAGTTATTGACTCCTTTGGCTGAAGACTCAGACAAGACTCACATGCAAGAATAGTTGGCAGCAACCCAAAATCCAACAGGCACGGATACAAGACAGACAAGAGTTTTCCAATACTGTTTCAAACGGTTGTGTCCTGCAAATGTCCCCTCCCAACTTCTCCACTTATATACTCTCTTGGGAGGGGCCAAGGCACAACCACCTGGGCTTAATTATCGTGTCTGAGTCTGCTTCTGGAACTGCTGCTTCCGTTTCTCCACCCTTCTTAATCTTGCGTTAGGGACAAACTGCCTTTGATCCTCCCCACTGCTCCATGCCTCAGGCACCTCCTGGTGGCCAACCAGCCTCTCTGGTCCCTGCTCTGAGTCTGAATCCTGCCCGGGTCCTCCACATCTTCCCTGGCAGACTCATATGGTTCCTCACTATCCGAGTCCATCAGCAGCTCAACTGGATTGCTGGGCCACAACAGGAATCATGGGCAACAAAGCTAGTAGTCTGTCTAGCACCGATGATCTAGCAAAAAGAATAGGTCCGTGTTTTCCACTGGGCTGCATGTTAGCCCACTGGGATATATTAAAACCTTTAGTGGCAGTAAAAATTTCCTTTAAAAAGAAAAAATTAAAAAAAACTTTGCACAACAATTTGGCTGACCTATTTAATTGGCCCTAAGGTAGTCACATGGCCACCAGAAGGAAGCCTTGATTTAGATTTCATTAACAAATTGATTGATTTTCTGGCTTCTATAGGTCAAACTGAGGAAGAACTTTACACTGGCTTCTTCCTTAATCTCATCGGTCGACCAGATATTCTTAAAGCGTGTGGGTTTAACCCCAAACCAATTCCAAAAATCTGTCCCCTCATCTCTTCAGAAGAAAAAGGCAAAACGGTCAAAATGACTGAAGAGGAAGAGGAATTTCCCACACCATACTTCTTTGCTCTTCCTTCCCCAATGTAGATACTGTGCCTTTACTAGCTCAAGTGCCTCCGGCAACAGCTCAGCCTGCTTTGCAGGACCAAACACCCCAGCCTGCTCCACAAAATTCAGCACCCGGAGCAGCTCCACCTCTGTCTCTGGATCTGCCTGCTTTAAGTCGTCCTCATACTAGAACCAGACAAATTTGTATACCTGCTGAACAACTGGGGCCTTCAATCCTACCCCCCCCCTCTGACAGGTTCCTATGAAAGACCAGCTGGTGTATATTCACCCACCCTTTACTACCAGTGATCTTTTTAATTGGAAAATTGGACTCCCCTCCCTTACAGGAAATCCCCCCAAAGTTATATGGAACTTGTTCAACATATAATGGCCACCCATAAACTCAATGTGCCTGACATTTTTACTCTCTTGTCAGCACTATTATCTACCAAAGAAAAATAAGAAGTCCTTAAAGCCATCACAACATACTATAAAGCTGCTAGGGAACATGGCATTCAAACTAATAATGATGCCGCTGACTTGTGGCCTGAACCCCTGGCTCTTTTCAACCCCAAATTTGAAGTTAATCCCAGCTCGGATCGGGGCACCTCCAGCAAGCCCAGGATTCAATCCTACAGGAGCTGAAACTTGGTGTCCCTAAAACAGTGAATTTTCATCATGTCCAACAGGTCACCCAAGATGCAAAGGAATCCCCCACTGATTTTTTGAACCGTCTCAAAGATGGGTTTTGGAGATACATTGATCTCGACCCCGATAGTTCAGCCAATGAGGTTTTGTTGAAAATGACTTTTGTGAGCCAATGTGCTCCAGACACACTACACTACAAAAACTACTCAGGCCCTGGAGACTCTTATTCAAAAGGCCTTAGTTGTCTATTCCCAGAGAGAAGAGGAAGAAGAAAAGTGGGAAGATCAAAAAATGCGAAAACAAGCCTCCCTTTTAGCTGTTGCTATCACTTCCCAGAGTAACAGAGGGGGAGGGGGGGTAATTCATTCTCTTCCAAAAGGTTTCCAGAAAAACCAGTGTGCCCGCTGTAAATGAGTACGCCACTGGAGAAAAGATTGCCCCCCTGGAACGACAACCCAGCAGGGGACATGGACAATTTAGGGGATGAGGAGGCTTCAGCCCTCAGACCTGACAACCCCCTATGCCCCTTATGTCAGCCCAGGCCCCTGAGTTCCACCCAGAGTCCTATTGAAGGGACTCCGGAGGGGCAATTTCTTCTCCAGACCCTCTGGTGGAGTTAAAAGTGGGGGAGAAACTTTATTCCTTTTTGATTGATACAGGGGCCACATTCAGCGTCCTAAATGATGCATCAATCCCCTGCCTTTCCTCTCAGACTACCCCCATTATTGGAGCTACTGAGATAGAGGAAAATGCCCCTCTTAGCTACCTGATGACAGTATAATCAAAAGCAGGCCCCTCCCTCCAACATTCCTTTCTGCTCCTGCCTCAATGCCCCATCAACCTTTTTGGGACAGGATCTCCAAGGGAAACTGGGAGCTATTATACAATGCACCAAGTAGGGAGTCTCTCTTAATATTCCTCCAGAAAAAGCTTGTCTTTGTTTCTTGGGGAAAGGGACTATCCCCAAAGAACCTAACTCTGATAAAATTAACCCTCAGGTGTGGTACCAGGGAACCCCTGGATTTGCTAGATTTGCCACACCTCACACGGCTCACCTCTTCCCTGATGCCCAACCTATTGCGATTCGTCAGTCAATCAAGCGGGAGGCCCGGATTGGCATTAAGGCCCAGATTGAACTTTTTCTGAAAACCAGACTTCTGGTTCACACATTGGTCTACACCAATTTCTCCTGTCCCCAAGTTTGATGGGTCTTGGAGATTTGTTCATGATTTGAGAAAGCTAATACCTGGATTGGCCCCCTGCATCCAGTATTGGCCAATCCATACACCTTGTTGACCACGCTTTCCAGTGACCAGAACTGGTAACAGACTTAAAAGATGCTTTTTTCTGCATTCCCCTTGTTATGGAGTGTCAATCATTCTTCGCCTTTGAATGGGAAGACCTCTCTGATGGTTCTAAGTGCCCGCTGACTTGGACCAGATTGCCACAAGGATATCGTAACAGCCCAACAGCTTTTGCTGCCACCCTCGCTCAAGATCTTAAACACTTTGATAGTAAGCAGACCTCCCTCTTGCAATATGTCGACGACTGGTTCATAGCTGGCAAAAGTCAGGAAAGTGTTGAAACAACTTCAATAGACCTCCTCAATCATTTAGCCGACAAAGGATATACTGTTTCAAAACAGAAGGTTCAATGGGCTACACAGGAGATACAATATTTAGGCTTTGTTCTACGTCAGGGCCACCGCCTACTTCATGAGAGCTGGCTACAGGCCATCTCAGCCCTGCCTGTGCCAACCAATGTCAAACAACTACAAATCTTTTTAGGCATCACTGGCTTTGCCAGTGATAGATAGATAGATAGATAGATAGATAGATAGATAGATAGATAGATAGATAGATAGATAGATAGATAGATAGATAGATAGATAGATAGATATAGAGAGAGTGTGTGTGTATATATACACTGGCTTTGCCAGTGATATATATACTCTATATACTTTATTATTGCTAAGCCCCTTTATCAATTAACCCAAAAAGACATGGCTTGGAACTGGACAGGGAAACATCAGAAAGCATGGCAGGATTTGAAAGATGCTTTGGGCCGTGCCTCTGCTCCAGCCCTGCCTGACCAAAATGAAAGGCTTTGAACTCTTTGTCACTGAAATGAAGAGTTGTGCCCTTGGCGTTCTACTACAAAAATTGGGCCCAGAAAAAGTTCCTGTTGCCTACCTATCTAAAGTTTTGGACCCAGTTGCAGGGGCTGGCCAGCCTGTCTTTGGTCTGTTGCTGCCACAGCCATCCTAATTCAGGAAACACACCAAATAACTTTGGGAGCCCCTCTAGATGTCTACATACCCCATTCAGTCCAAACCTTACTGGAGCAAAAGCTCCCTGCCTGGGCTACTTCATGCCGTGTCTCTAAGTATGCTAGCCAGATCTTAGAAGCAGACTCTGTTCAACTTCATAGATGTGAAAGACTGAACCCAGCCACACTTTTACCCTGCCCTCCTGTGGAAGGCCAGAAGCATGATAGTTTTTAACTGTCTTGAGGCTGTGGTGGGCATTCGTGCTGATCTTAGAACTGAGCCTCTTGAGAACCCAGAATCCCAACTCTGGACAGATGGGTCATCTTTTGTCAAGAATGGGAAGAGTACACTGGCCTAGCAGTAGCATCCGCAGATGGGCCCCACCTCTTGCAACAGCTTCCAACACACTGGTCCGCTCAAGCAGCTGAGCTTCTGGCCCTAATTGAGACATGCCACCTGTCAGTAGGACTGCACACTAACATATATACTGACAGCCACTATGCCTTCTTGGCTGCACACACTCATGCTGCCTTGTGGAAGGCTCATGGAATTACGGGAGCTGATGGGAAAAGTTTAAAGATGAAGCCCTTACTAGAAAAACTGGTGAGAGCTGTCTGGGGACCATTTAAATTGGCCATCATTCACTGCCGAGGCCACCAGACTGACCACAGCGAGATTTCTCGCAGAACCCGCACTGCTGATTATTGAGCCCACCAAGCTGCTGAATGGGGCCTAGCCACCTGCTCAGATCACACCAAACTTCTGGCTCTCTTTCCCTGTGACCCCACACTGCAGCTTCCTGCCTTATATGACACCAGAGATAAATTAAACCCCAATGGCAAATGGTGCAATGGATGGTGGGTAGTCCAGAATAAAATCCAACTTCCCCAGCAAATGGTGTGGAAACTTGTCCAAAGAGCTCATCAAATGTCTCATAGTGGTCCCCGCCCACTGCAGAAGTGGCTGACATCCCTATATTGCAACCCAAAATTACGCAGCCTTTGCAGGACTGTTGTTTCTCAATGTGATCTCTGCCAAAGAAATGACCCCCGTGGAAGCAGTACGCTTCCTCTTGGTTGTCTCCGGATTGCCTGATACCTGGGGGAGGCCTGGCAAGAGGTCTTCACTGAGCTCCCCAAGAAGGGAGCCAAATCTAACCCGCTTGTGTTTGTGGATTTATTCACCAGATGGCCTGAAGCGATTCCGACATCCACACAAAAAGTAATGCCCTAGTTGATCAGATCATTCCAAGATTTGAAGTTCCTCGAGGTCTCGAATCTTACAATAGAAGGCATGTTACATCACAGATTACCCAGGATGTCAGTAAATTTTAAAACATCCCCTGGCATCTTCATTCCAGCTACTACTCCCAATCTTCAGCCAAAGTGGAGAGAATTAACCAAACCCTGAAAACCCACTTGGACAAACTCTGCCAGGAAACCCAACTCCCATGGCCCAAAGTGTTACCACTAGCCCTAGCCAGGATCAGGGCCTTGTCCTCTGGAAGATTGGGATTGTCATCTTTTGAGATGATGTGTGGGAGACCCTTTGCTATTTCTACACTGCAAGACTCCAATGTTTGGGAAAGAAACATCTCCCACAATTTGCATAATTTGGTGCAGGTTCTGTCTTCTATCTCTAAACAAGTCCAGTCTGCCTCCAGCTACAGATGCTCCACCACTGGCTGAACCAGGCCAGTGGGTGAGAATCAAAAAACTCTCTCCCGCTTGCACCTGACCCAAGTGGTCCATCCCTCACCAGGTCCTCCTCAGAACCCCAAGAGCTGTGAAAGTAGAAGGAGTGAAGGCGTGGGTCCACACACCCAGGGTCAAGCACACCAACGAACCCTCTGACCTATGGCAAGCACAACAGCTGGACGGACCCAAGCTCAAACTTTGCCGCACTCCTGCATCTCCTGCTGACCCATTCCCCTAGATGGTCTTTGGTTTGCTGTAGGGAGCCGAGGTGGTGCAGTGGTTAGGGTGCAGTACTGAAGGCCACTACAGCTGACTGTTATCTGCAGTTCAGCGGTTCAAATCTCACCGGCTCAAGGTTGACTCAGCCTTCCATCCTTCTGAGGTGGGTGAAATGAGGACCCAGACTGTGGGGGCGATATGCTGACTCTGTAAACCGCTTAGAGAGGGCTGAAAGCCCTATGAAGCGGTATATAAGTCTAACTGCTATTGCTATTGCTATTTGTTGTTTTTGCTATTCTCTTACTTTGCTCCTGATTTCCCCGCACACTCCTGGGGTGAGGACGAGATGGCTCCAACCTCTATTTCGTCTCCAAGCCGTTTTCGTCCTCCTGGTGGCTTAAGGAAAGCCTCTGGAGCCTGGAGAGGGCAAAAATGCCTCCCCCAGTAAGGAGCTTTTCATCTTCTGGCATGCATTATGTATGAAGAGTCCAAATAAGGATGGAAGCAATAATTTGGTGCCTTCTGGTGGTCAATGTAACTGCAAACACCACATGGATACACACTAAGTAAAAATAGAAAAATTTCATCTACTCAGAGAGAGAAGAGGTAAGTCATGCAAAACCCTGCACATGGGGGCAGAACATAATGGAACATCTGGATCTTTCTGCTCAGAGCTTAAGGGAGGGTAGATTGTTTACACTGGTGGTAGTCAACCTGGTCCCTACTGCCCACTAGTGGGTGTTCCAGCTTTCATGGTGGGCAGTAGGAGTTTGCTATAACTCTGCTTTATAAATTTTATAAAGTAAAGTTACTTCCCTACTTCATAAATCATCATTTAATTATATTAAATCATAATATGGAACCGGTGGGCGGTTAGAAAATTTTACTACTAACAGAGATACAAAAGTGGGTTCACCGACAAATGCACGCACGACAAAAGCGCGCCGACAAAACCGTGGTGAGAAAACCGCCACCTCGAAATTGCGCCCACAACAGCGCGCCAACAAAAGCGCGCCATCAACAAACAACGCTAAAACAAGGTAATAACCCTAACCCTAACTCTAAACCTAACCCTAAACCTAACCCTGAACCTAACCCTAACCCTTACCTTAACCTAATCGCGCTTTTGTGGGCATGCTGTTGTGGGCGTGCTGTTGTGGGCGTGCTGTTGTGGGCGTGATTTCAAGGTCCCGGTTTTCTCACAGCAGTTTTGTCGGCGCACTTTTGTCATGCGCGCATTTGTTGGGTCACGCAAAAATGGGCGGTAGGCACTGTTCCCTCTAAGGTGCGCGGCTGCGCGGCCGCGCACATGGCAAGAAACCCCCGCGCAGAGGTTTCTAACTGCCGCGCAGAGGTTTCTTTCAAAGCAAACGTGGGGAAGTCCTTTGCGGGTGGCTAGAACTGGCCGCCCGCAAAGGACCTCCCCAAACTTGTTTCAGCGGCAGCTCTCAGCCTACGGCAGCAGCGTCACGCAGGCTGCGGAAGGAGCGGGAGGAGGAGGGAACCAAAGAGAGGCTTTTGCCGAGTCTGCGCCCCACAGCCAGGACCGTCCTTGCGCCTCAAGCTGCGTTTCTTCCTGCAAAGCCCTTCTGGCGTCAAGCGGAACTCTCGGGTTGCCCGAAGGGCTTTGCAGGAAGAAACGCGGCTTGAGGTGCAAGGACGGTCCTGGCTGTGGGGCGCAGACCCGGTAAAAGCCTCTCTTTGGTTCCCTCCTCCTCCTCCTCCTCCTCCTCCTTCCACAGCCTGTGTGGCGCTGCCGCCGTAGGCTGAGAGCTGCCGCTGCCGCTGCTGCACAACTGAGGGAGGGAGAGCGAAAGCAGAGGTAGCCTCAAATTTAATTTAAATTCTTTAAAAGAATTTTTGGATTTCTCCTCACCAAACCTTTAAGACTGAAAGTTTTTCCTTACATGAACTTGAGCTAATATACTTAATATGAGAAAGGTGCAGCAATTAACACTGCTTTTTAAAAAGAACAATATTTCTCAATTGTTTATCTCTATGAAGTCTGCCTATCTTAAGTTCCTACTATACAAAAGATATTACCTTCTAAGGCAACCTGTATACAATACATTAGTGGCCAATGTTACATTGCTCCTAATGACAAAATTAGAGCTGTGTTAAGCCTGTGAAAAAAATCCCAAATGAATAAAATCATTATTAAGACCCAATGAAAAAATTACAAAAATTATGCATAAACTTTCATGTTCCCCAAATTTCCAATCCAAAACTTAACCCAGATTCTTCAGACATAGATTTGTAATTCAGAGTCAGACTCGATTATTAGAATGAATGCATTAATCAGGGGTGAATAATGTTGGTGAAATCTCATCTAACCTTCCATAATAATAACATACATACACAAATAGCTGACAGCCACATCTCTGAAACACTATTAAATCTGAACTAAATGTTTATCTAGAACTCAAATAAATAGCTGCTTTTTGGTTTTATTTTTTTAAATATTTATCAGTCTCTCTTTTATTCCATACTTCTGGTTGAAAGACTATTCTATGTCATGCTAAACAAATGCATATTCTAGTGGCGGTGGGGGCTCGTTGGCATCTTCAGCAGCAGCCCTGCCTCCTGTGAAAAAAACCGAAGATGGAGCAGATCCACGCAGATGACGTTGCTGCAACATGACTGGAGGAGAAATTCTGGGAGTTGAAGTCCACAAGGCTTAAAGCTGTCAGGTTTGAAGACCCCTGGGTTTTTTTTCCCTAAAGGGTTAGGGGTGCAAGGGTCTTGTAACTTGACAGCTTTAAGACTTGCGTGCTTCAATGCCAGAGTTTCTGAGCCAACATTTTGGTTGCTAAGCAGGACCGTTGTTAAGTGATACTGATATTATATAACACTTTTAATTAAGCGGGTACTTTGAATAAACATAACTTTGAGTTTCAAATAACACTGATTTTGTTGTTGTCTTAGGTGACATCTGTGAAAAAAATTCAGGTGCTCAGGCATGAAAATGTGCCGCTCAAACACTATACTTTTCCGCTCACACTGAAAAAAAATTAGAGGGAACATTGGCGGTAGGTATAAAAACGTTGACTACCCCTGGTCTACACCATTGGTATCCCCTGCATTGCTTGCCTCTTTCTCTCTGTTACAACTTATAACTCCAATCTTTTGCTTTCTTCATTGTTTTCCATGTATCAGTGGGCAGTCATGACACCTTCCTAGTTTTTACATTTCGGGATATTTTTATTGGCTTCGTGAATTTAATGTCATTAATTTCAGTGCAGAGTTCTTCAGATACTCTCAATTCTAAATTTAAATTTAGTTTTAAGTTTACTGCACAATTTTATGGAATCCTTTTCAGGTTATATTATTGATAAGATTACTATATTTAGTTTGTCATAATTTTGCATGATCATGATCACAAAATCTTTTCCTTTGTTTTTTTTCTTTTTCTTCTTTCTTTTCTTTGAAAATATTTTGCTTCTTATCCAAAACGTTTCTTCAGTTCAGTCAGAACTGAAGAAGCTTCTTGGGTGAGAAATGAAATGTTTTCAAAGGAAAAAAAACAACAAGAAAGTTGCCTTTTGGAAAATCACCTTTGGGATAATGTCAGGAAGATGTGACAAAACACAGGTGATGTAGCAGGGCATGGCTTGAAGGTTTTCAAAAAGAGATTGGACAACCACTTGTCCAGAATTGTTTAGGGTCTCTTGCTTGAGCAGGGGCTGAACTAGAAAACCTCCCAACTCTATTATTCTAGGATGCTATAAATCAGAAACTTTGATTTTTGCTCATGGCAAAAAAACCGACACATTTTTAAATCCATTTTGCCACTAGGTGGCAATGTTTGATTTTTAAATCTCAGCTCCTGTAAGGAAGAGACCTTTTTCTCATTTGGAAGCTGATTTGTATGTCATCTTTATGGTCTAAATAATTCCTCTGCTTGTTTTAAAAATATGTTGTGTGTTTCACATGCTCATCCCATTGATGGTACACATAGTGGTTTACAGTTGAAGCACTTTAATGCAGTTCTAGCTTCTGAGTCGGAGCAAATCTTAACATTGTGGAATCCTTGGCGGCCGGCCGGGCGTTAGAGGCAAAAGCCTCCCTGCCGCTGTTTCCAACATAGAGGCGTCCTGCCTCTATGGCGGACACAGCGCCGGGGCGTCCAAATGCCCTGCCGCTGTGTCTGACATAGAGGCGTCCCGCCCCTATGGCGGACACAGCGCCGGGGCGTCCATATCTGTATGGCTAAATCCTCAGTTATGAGGGGCTGAATGTCAGCTAGTTTGCTGTTTGCTGCCATGGAAAATGGGGTAGGGGTCAGTGGAAAACTCTTCATTGCAGCTTTGAAACTACAGTCTGGGATTTGCTTACCTCTCCAAAGTCATTTCTTCTAGCTGTCATGGTTCCAAGTAAACCCCCAACCAAAGAAGTCTTCGAGTCTTGAGTTTCCTCAAAGTTCCATTTTATTAGAGATGTCATATTGGCACATCTGGGAAAACCCGAATTTGAAATTTTACAGGTTTTCCCCATATGTCCATCACATGATCCAATCATGTGACACCATCCAAAACTGGAGATGCCTTCCAATTACCTCATTGTAGCTGCAGACCAAGATGACCTTGACCCTCTGAGAAAGAATAATTTGAATGTTATTTTGTCTATATATCACCCATACTCTATATAATCCCCCCTTCCCATTTTCCCACAGTAGAAAATGTGGCATGTAAACATTGCCCAAATGTAAAATATGGCTTCCAGGTCTGACAGGCTGCCCCCCCTCAGCAGAGAACCATATCCTGTAACGAGAGTAATGCAGGGGGGTAAAAATCATACCACTAACCACCTCTCCCCCACCCCCTCGCCCAATGCTAACCATTGGCTTGTCAGGATATTTGTCATGGAATGGCTTAACTAGTCTGTCTGCTTCCATATCCCAACTCTTAACCTAGGTATTTTCAGGGTTCCAAATAGCATCTAAAAGTAAATCAGAGTCCAAGGCAAAGGATTGCTCAAAGTTCCAATTTATTAAGAAAGCCATGTTGGCACATGTGGGAAAACCCAAATCTGAAAGCTTCCTGGTTTCCCCCACCCAGTTGAAAGTTGAAGATCTTGCCCCCACACCCACAAGTCCATCACATGGTCCAATATTCCACTGCAATGCTGGCAGTTCCACCCATTCAGTTCTGGTCAGGTGCAGAGGTGCAAAGACAAAGGATGACTTTGGCTTTCTCGAAAGAATTTTGTTATGTCTACATAACTCCATACAATCCCTCCCTTCCATTTTCCCACAACAGGAAATGCATAGTAGAATAATAGAAAGTGTGGCAGGCCAAAGATCCAAAAGAAAAAAATGGCTGTAGGTCTGACATAAAGCTTCAGACAAAGGGTACCCTTTCCAATGAACTAAATATTGTATATGGCCCCTATACAGTCTAGAATCTAAAATTTTCTTCACTTCATAATGGTTCTCTCCTTCCACCACTATAGGAGGAGGAGCGGTGGCTCGGTCTGAGGTCTTAATCTAGACTCAAGGGCTGGTTTTAGCAGGCTACAATGAAAAACAGGATGTACTTTCCCTAGAATGCAGGGGAGGCTAAGCTGAACTCTCACTGAGTTAATTACTTTCACTATTGGGAAAGGACCTAAAAACTTAGGTTCTAGTTTTTTGCAAGACAGCAAAAAAGATTTGGTTGAAAGGAAAACTTTATCTTCCACACAGATGGAGGTTTGAAGCGAACGATGCTTGTCTGTCTGCTTTTTATACTCTTCTGAAGCTGCCACAGCTTCTGCCAGTGCTTTCTTAGTATTTTCCCACTGCTTTTTCAGAGAATCCATTCACTCTGTTAAAGACATTGAGGAGGGGAGTCCAGGCATGGGGACAAATTCCATGCTTCTAGTAACTTGGAAGGGAATAAATCTGGTGCTGCTATGCATGGCATTGTTGTAAGTCACTTCTGCAAATGGTAACAGATCTGACCAATTTTCATGTATTATTTCATGTATTATGTAGCAATGTATATATTGTTCCACCATTGCATTAGCTCATTCTGCCGTGCTGTTCATACTCAGATGAAAAGCTGAGCTAAGTCCTTGTGTGGATCTGATGGATCTCAGGAACTCCCTCCAGAATTTGGCCGTGAATTGGACTGCTCAGTCAGAGATGATTCACCGGGATATTCTGTGCAGGCGGTAGATGTGTTTGACGAATAGCTTAGCTAGCTTCTTTACTGAAAGCAGTCCAGAGCAAGCAGTAAAGTGGGCTTGCTTGGAAAATAAATCAATTACTGCCCAGATTATGGTGTTCACCCCACTTTCTGGGAGCACAATTATATAAAGTCCACTGTGATTTCTTCCCAAGGTCTACTGGGGCTTGCCACTTGCTGAAGGAGTCCAGGGGTTTTTCCTGGTCTCATTTTCATGGCAGCACATGTGGCACAATTCTTTACATAGAATTTGGAAAGTGAACATGTAAAACATTGTAGGATTCAGTGGGAAAGGAACTTTGGATGTAATGTGATGCTTGAACAATGGGAAAATATGCAGATGAAAGATTTAAAATTCAACTAAACTATATTTAAAAGAAAATTTCTATAAAATGAGGGGTTCTACCACAAAACTGCGTTCGACTAAAGGGCGCTCGACGAAACCGCGTAGCTGACGTCATCACAGTGCGACAACAGCGTGGAGAAAAAAGCACGCTAAACCTAAAATTAACCCCTAAACCTAAACCTAACCCCCCTAAACCTAATCCTAAACCTAATCCTAAACCTAACCCTCAACCTAACCCTAAACCTAACCCTTAACCTAACCCTAAACCTAATCCTAACCCTTAACCTAACCCTAAACCTAACCCTAACCCTAACCCTTAACCTAACCCTAAACCTAACCCTTACCTTAACTTGAATCGGCTTGCTTTCAAAGCGCTATTTAAAGCACCCTTTTTTCTCCGCGCTCGCTGTTGTCCCCTGTTGATGACGTCAGCGATGCAGTTTAATCGGGTGCACTTTAGTCGAGCGCGGTTTTGTCGTGCCACAAAAATGAGGTATCACTGGTATTTAATACCAGATAAGTTATCTAGAAAGTATAAAGGTATTTCAAATGAATGTTGGAAATGTAAATGTAAAGAAGGGACTTTTTATCATTTATGGTGGACATGTAATAAAGCAAAGAACTTTTGGCGTAAGATTCATATTTTAATATAGAAAATTCTTAAAATGAAGATCATGAAACCAGAAACTTTTCTTTTAGGTTTAATGGGAAAAGACTTGGGAAAAAATGGAACTTTGATCTTATATATGGTGACAGCAGCAAGGCTACTGTATGCACAAAATGGAAGGCTATTTTGTTTCCCACCATGGACAAAGTGGCTATCGAAGCTGAGGGAGTTGGCAGAAATCCACACTTTGACAATTTGGCATACAGTTCAGCAGCCCTGAGTTTTTCGGGACTGAACACTATTTCTACATGTTCCTCCATGGTTTCAGCATAAATAAGAATGTCATCTAGGTAAACCAGGAGCCCCTTGTAAAGATGTTCATGCAATACCTCATTAGTCAATTGCATGAACACAGCTGGTGCTCCCTGTAACCCAAATGGGAGCACTCTAAACTGGAAACAACCAAAAGGGCATTTGAAGGCTGTTTTCCACTCATCCCTTTCCTTAATTCAAACACTTTAGTAAACCTCTCTCAAGTCCAGCTTAGTGAAGGTCTTCCCTTTGGCCAGAGGAGCTAACATGTCCTTCATTAGGGGTAATGGGTAAACATTTTCTATGCAAATGGTGTTCAGGTTTTTGTAATATACACATAGACAAAGGGAGTCATGGAACAACACCAGAGCAGCCAATCATGGCCTAGCTGGTTGGATGAATCCCTGTTTTAAGTTTTTATCAATAAAGATTCACAGTTCCTCCAGCTTATGCAGGGTCATTGAGTAGATCTTTGGCTTAGGGAGTTTCACCTCGGGAGGATTTCTATACTGCAGTCCATGGGGCGATGGGATGGGAGCACATCTGAAGCCCTCTCGCTGAATGCCTCCCTGAGGTCCCAATATTCCTTTGGGATTTTCTCCTCCCCAACAGTGCATTTGCTCACTGCCACTGCCAGCTCTTTCACAGCTTTGGCTATGCAGGGGAGGTGGTTTCCTCCTTCCTTCCCTGGCTGGGTGGAACAGATGCGCAACAATCCCTTCCTCCAGTTCACATGAGGGTTCCATTTCCGGAGCCAGGGTAATCTGAGTAAGATGGGCCTTTCCATTCTGGGGGCTACAATAAAACTCAAAATCTCTTGTTGATCCTCCATCCACATCTCAACTGGTTCTGTCACTTAGGGGTCTTCTCCCCCAGTTACAGACCCATCCAACTGGCAAAACACTATGGGTACCTTCATTGTTCTCAGTCTTAGTCCCATTTTTTCCACCACTTCTGGGCTAATTACACACCTGGTACACCCAGAATCCAAAAGGGCTAGCATCTTCCCTTGGGTGCTGGACGAAGGCATCCTTAACTCCATTAGAATGGTCATGGGGACTATGTGCTGACTTACCAGGGAATCATCGTCAGAGTCACTTTCACTTTCCCCTGGGGTGATTGGAGTTCCCAACTCCTCCAGGCCTGGAGGAGCGAACTCAATGACTTCCACACCTTTAAGAGCCATTTTGTGGTTCTTGGCTTGTGGCTTCTCAGCTTTCTTTCCTCCAGCTGAGTTTGGTTTGGAGCCAGGTTTGGTGAAGCAATCAACAGCTTGGTGCCCCTCTTTCCCACATCTGAAGCATGCCATGGATCTAGACTTGGCTGCTAATCCCTCCTTTGGCTACTATGGGGGCTTCAGGACAGAGGGGGAAGGCTTGTTGAAGATCTGGCCCCCACGGAGCCAGTCTCTGGCCAGGTCAATTTCCACATCAGCTGCCAACATACCAGCACTGAAGGTCTCAAGGGGCCCCATGGGAATAACAGCTTTGGTCGATATCATTATTGACATCCTTGTAACATTCCATTAGAGCATCTTGGGACTATCCTCACATGTGGCAAGCTAACTTACGAAACTCCTGGGTGTATTCGGCACAGATTTAGGGTCTTCATCCTAGTCCTAGCCTTACGTTCAGCTAGGGGGTCTTTGAAATGTGCTCAGAGGGCCATCATAAAGTGGTTATAATCCCTCAGCTGTGGGGAATCCTCATTGTGATGGGCAACAATCCACTCAGCTGCAGTCCTTCCAGGGCCATGGTGACACAATTTACTTTTGCTGCTTCCGAAACAAAATCCTCCCCATGCTCCTGTGTGTGATTCCAAATTTGGGCTAAGAAGAATCCCAGAGCCTTGGAATCCCCTCCATATTTTACTCCTAGCTGAGGAACCTTTGGAATTTGGCACCTCCGGGGGGGGGGGGGGGCTGGGTTGCAGCTGCCACTTGAATTCCTGCACTGGTCCTTGTCGAGCTCTAGGAATCACTTTGGGGTTTGCAGAGGTTTCTGCTCCCCCCACTGTTTCCTCAACCTCTTCATGCACAGGTAAGGCATACCTTTCATGTGCTCTCCAACTTTCAAGAACTTTGTGTAGGAGATACAGGGCCTGAGTCAGCAGGAGGTCTTTTTTGTCAGCTTCCTGCCAGGCAGCCTCTCCACTCTGGCATCTAGTAACTGTTACTCCAGGGGGAATCTCCTCCAGAACCTCCATCTATGCCCAACAACCATTTGGCTCGGACTGGCATCTCCTCAATCTGCATCTCAGACAACCATTCCATCTCCTCCCAGCCACAGCAGGAATGGGGAGGAAGTGGACCCAGCAGTTCCCATGTCCTCTTGCTCACTGCCTTGGTTAGACATTCTTTGCTCAGCCCTAATGGTAGAGTTAATCTCCGGGATGGCTGATAAAGCAATAGCAATAGCAATAGCAGTAGACTTATATACCGCTTCATAGGCCTTTCAGGCCTCTCTAAGCGGTTTACAGAGAGTCAGCATATTGCCCCCAACAATCTGGGTCCTCATTTTACCCACCTCGGAAGGATGGAAGGCTGAGTCAACCCTGAGCCGGTGAGATTTGAACCGCTGAACTGCTGATCTAGCAGTAGCCTGCAGTGCTGCATTTAACCACTGCGCCACCTTGGCTCTTTTGCACAAACCTGTATTCAAGATCCATTTCATTTTGCATTTCTCATTAGCTGCTTTTCAAAGAGCTTCACAAGAAAGTCACCAGCAGATCTTGTTTAATGTCAGGCATGCCTCCATTAAAAACCCAAGAAAGGAAACCCCCAACTCCATGTTTGTTAGAGAAGAGCTACTTTTACTGCATTTAAAATGATAGCAACAAAAGGACCCAGACTGAATGTCCAATCCCCAACCCAATATGGTGTCATGGGGGGCGCATCTTCCGGTAATTCCATCTATCTGGTATGCCAAAAGAGTTGACCTTGACTGGGTATAAACAAGTCCATTCAACTGCACAGTAGAAGATGAGAGCAAACATCCCTTTTCATTCACACAGGGCCAGATATCTCTTCCAGATGCTTCCCCACCCAAATGCCAATGCTCCCCCCTCCCCGTTACTATGGCAGCTGATAGCAAGTGAGCATCAGAGACTGATAGTTATTCTGTTGTTATTCTGTTATTTTGACTTCTTGGCTGCTGACCATCTGAATTTCTTATGCTACTTCATAACTTGACCCCTCGAAAATGAATCCCCTTGAGACAAAGAGGATCCTCTTTGTATTAAAAGCTGCATATCTCAATTTGGCCACATACAATATGGAAGTGCAGGGAAGTTTCATTAAAAAAAACTCTATAGATGGATTTGAGAAGACCTGTCCAACCGATTCAACCAACAGTGCTATGATCCAGATGGAGTGAAGTTAGCTCTCCCATCCAATTGGTTACTTTTTCTCAATTGAAATGGTTTAGGTTTAGGTTTAATTTTATTTGTATGCCGCCCTTTTCCCTGAAGGGACTCAGGGCGGCTCACAACTCAAAAAGGGAGGGGAAATACAAACAGAATAACAAAAACATAAAAACCATACATAGTTAAAAGCACAACAATCATACCATTCGAAGTGGGGCAGCGAGTCTTTAGCCCCAGGCCTGTCGGAACAGCCAGGTTTTAAGGGCTATGCGGAAGGTTTGGAGGGTGGTGAGGGTATGAATCTCCACGGGGAGTTCGTTCCAGAGGGTCGGAGCAGCCACAGAGAAGGCTCTCCTCCGGGTAGTCGCCAGTCGATCCAATAGAAGTGATTACTACTTCACTATTAAATTTTAAAGCAGTGAAACCTTGGACAGTAATGAATTACCATGTTTCTCTGAAAATAAGACCCGGTCTTATTTTCTTTTGGGCCTGAAAATAAGCACTCGGGCTTATTTTTGGGGAGGACTTTTTTTAAAGTGCCGGAGGTGGTGAGTACGGGGGTTGATAGGAGTGGGAGCACAGCTACAGCTGTCCCTGCCCTCTTGGTCCCACTCTCTGCTTGCCCATGGCTGCAACAGGTAAAGCTGTTCATACGCCTCTACCTCCTTGACACAGCACAAATACCATTAATTCCAAGCATGGAGGCAGAGGCGGGGGGGAAGAAGACATGTCTAGGCGATCTAGATATGCTGTGTGGCTGCCTGACTCAAGGGACGCTTGCGCAGTGGCACCGGCAGCAGACAGAAGCAGATGCATGAGGGATGGGTAAGGCAGGCAATTCTGGTACCATGTGCAGGTGCTTGTTAGAGCAGCAATTTGCCCTCTTCCCAAGCACCTGATAGGTGACCAAATACTTTTTGCCCGGATGGAGAAATGATAGAGACTCAAAGCTTTGTGTGCTTGCAAAGGGGACGGTTTGAAATGGAGCAATTAGGTCCCTTTCAAAGCATCTCCTTTGTCAGCAAACAAAGCTTAGTTTCCCTCTGGGCAACAAGTGTGCAGTAGAGCTAGGTGGAGGCAGAGGTGATTCAAACATGCCGCTGACTCTGTCCCACCATCTCTCAGCTTGCCTACAGCCGCACCAAACAGGCACCCACATGGGGCATCCAGATCACCTTCCTGCCCCACACCCCCATGCCTCTGCCTTTGCCTGCTGCTGGTGCCACCACCCAAGCCTCCTGCAAGCCTCCTGTGAGTCAGGCAACTGTGCAGCACATCCGGATCATCTGTCTTCTCCTCCCCACCTCTGCCTCCATGCTCAGAATTAATGGTATTTGCACCGCACCAAGTCGGCTGCAGCTGCAGCCAGACACAGTCAGCACCTCTCGTGCTGGCCATGCCCACCCCTGGATTTATTTTTGGGGTAGAGCTTATAGCAGGCCCACCAAAAAAATCAGGCTAGGGCTTGTTTTCAGGGTGGGTCTTATTTTCCAGAAAACTAGAGTTTGTTACAGCAATCAAATCCAGAAAGCACACACAGGTAACTGATGCAGCAGGATTCATTAACTTCTCTTTATATACATAATAACACATAGGCCACATAAAATACCAATGGCTGGTTCCTCCAACATGGTAGAGAGTACAGCAAACACAGGCAGAAGACAGAACAGTTTCCAATTTCAGTTCAGAGCTCAGACGACTAGTTTGCAGCTTTTGCACAGACTCAGAGCTATAGTACTAAGCCACGCCCAGACTCCTAGCTGTCTCCAGCAAATACTGTTTCAGTTTCCAAACAGTCCTCATTGGCTGACCCAGTTGCCATGTCTATTCATTGGCTGACCTTGTTGCCTATTGCAGTCTATAAATATGCTCTGACACAAAGACGGTAGGGCCCTAGCTGAGCTGCACTCACAGGTTCTGTTCTTGTCCCCCCCCCCCCTCCCCAGTGTACTTTCACCATAAATGCCTCCTTTGGTAAGAATCTATAAGAACTTGCCTTCTTTTATATTTTTCTTTTCTCATAAGACAACTTAAGCCAGCAGTTAACATCCTTTCCAGCTCTGAGAACCAGCAGGGGAGGGGAGAGGGGATGGTTTTGTGCAAGTGGTGGGTGAGCTCACACAAGCACGCAGCTCTGTTTGTGCAAGCAGCAGGCATATACACATGGCACTCATACAAATGGAGTTGTGTGCAGCGCTCGCCCATTACTCATGCAAGTAGAGCTGCACATGTGCACATACGCTTGTGCGCTGCTTCCACAACCTGGTTCTGAATGTGCCATGGCCCAGGACTGGGGGTTGGGAAGTCCTGATTTAAACAATATGCACAAATATTGTCCTGCTTTATTGCCCAGAAGACATTATCCTCTTAGATTTGCAATATAATTTAAGATTTATGTGCTCAGAAAAAAGGGTCCCATGGACTTCAGTGAGGTTTACTTCCTGATATGTTGCAATTCTAAAGTATATTTAACCATTTCCTTAGTTTGAAAGCCAAGAGGATTTTCTGTCCCTTTTGTTGTGTGTGTGTGTGTCTGTACGACTTCTGAAAGCTTTATAGCAAAGTTGACAGTTGCTTTAAATTAGAGTCTTTGGCTGCAGTTCAAGACAAAGGGTGGGAGTTCATTTAGTTAAAAAAGACAGTTGCAAAACTTGGAAACTGAGCCTGGAGGAGGCCATTATTGGTAAGATACTGCTTGTTTTTGGAAGGATTTGCATGAGTCTGGCACATCTTTGCGAAGCCTTTTAAAAGTATGTTGCAACTCCAAAGGAAACATATGGTTTTGCTGGAAAATTTGAGATCAGTGGCTCCAAAGCAAGGTAAGAGGCTGGTGACTTTCTTGTGAAGCTCTTTGAAAAGCAGCTAGCTAATGAGAAATTCAAAATGAAATGGATCTTGAATACAGGTTTGTGCAAAAGAAGAGCTGCTTTAGCAACCCAGTAAATCCCACAGAGATTTATATGCTAAATGTCCAAAATGTAATTCCAAGCAAAGCTGAGGTTTGTTAATTATTCAGTTGTATAAACAGAACATTTAGTAATTGTCTGTCTCTTTCAAATTTATGACTGTCATGTTCCAGTTCATCAAATCTGAAATGCTTGCTTGTGTATAATGCAAATATTTTGCTAAGTATGCAAAGATTAAGTAGTCCTATTTATTTCCCTTTTAAATTTCAAGTTGTTTTCTAGCTAGGATACAAAATAAGAAAACTTTAGACAAAGACTAAATGAAATTTAAGGCAACTTAGCTTATCCTTCATTAGAAAGTAGAAGCAATCCTAACTGGTGCAACCTTTATACATTTAGAAGATATTCATTGTTTCTCTTTTCTGGAAATAAACTGGTACTTTGTTATTAATTGAATCCAGTCTTTCCAAATTCACTTAAAAGGGTTGCAAAGCACAGATATTCTTTCTTGATTCTTCTCTGTCTGATTTGATGGGGCGTTTTTTGGTAACGTCTGTCACATTTTCATTATGAGTTGAATCTGATACTATTTTATTGTTTTAAAAATTAGTTAAATGATTGCTGAAAAGTTCATAAACTCCTTTGTCATGTTGGCTCGGTGACGATTTAGGAAAGGGGCTAGCATAACTGGGAGAGAGTTGATATATGTACGTGTGCACTGAGATTGGAATTAAGGGTGATGGGAAAGGAAAGAAGAGCTGATAACAGGGTCTGATTGGTAACCCCACATCAATTTCCTGTGATTATTTTATTTAAGACCAGAAAAACAAATCAGACATTAGAGGAAGAAAAATGCCCAGTGAGAGTACAATGCAGTGGTGGGATTCAAGTAATTTAACAACAGGTTCTCTGCCCTAATGCGTGGCTGGGTGGGCATGGCTAGGTGGGTGTGGCTCAGGGGTGGGTTTTTCGCCTCGCTCCAACCAATTCGGTTGGAACGGGGCCGGCGGCGTCCTCGTGCACGCGCACGGTGCACGCATGCGTACTAGCGTCTGCGCGATGCTCCAGCTGCTCCTGGACGATCGCGCAGGCGCTGCATGCGTTCTGTGCATGCGTGGAAGCGCAGAACTCGTCAAAACTGGGTAAGGACCGCGGGCGGGTGGGCGCGCCCTTCGCCGTTCCCGGAAGTTACTTACTTCCGGGTTCGGCGACCAACCGGTTCGCCACGAACCGGTTGAAACCCACCCCTGGTGTGGCTGGTGAACATGTGACTGTGTGGGCATGGCCAACTTGCTGTCACTTTTTTGCACTAATGACTATTTTAAGTATAAAAAAAGATATGCAAAAAGGTAGTTTATTATTACATGCATTTAATACTGAAATAAGAACAATAAAAGAGGTACACAAAACTAGATTTTGTTACAAGAAAGAGTTTTAAAATATTAATGAAAACCTATTAGATAATACCTGACAAAAAACAATAAAACTATTATGTAAGGTATTTCCAAATTGCTTTTTGATTGGCGTCCTCACTTGCAATTTTCTTCATTTTTACTTGAGCATCATCGCTGTGGTGATTTACCATTAACCATTTTTTCACTGTGGGAGTACGAACCCATTCCTTTAAAAGTAGGCCAATTAGACTAATAGTCATTGTATTTGTTATATTAGAAACAGGTGACTTCTCTTCTCTGAACATATGATGTTCATCTTTGGAAAACCCCTTTCAACTTCTGCTGAACTTACAGCAAGGAGCCGAGGTGGCACAGTGGTTAAATGCAGCACTGCAGGCTACTTCAGCTGACTGCAGTTCTGCAGTTCGGCTGTTCAAATCTCACCGGCTCAGGGTTGACTCAGCCTTCCATCCTTCCGAGGTGGGTAAAATGAGGACCCGGATTGTTGGGGGCAATATGCTGACTCTGTAAACCGCTTAGAGAGGGCTGAAAGCCCTATGAAGCGGTATATAAGTCTAACTGCTATTGCTAATTGTTCTGACAATATTTTTAGATTTTTGAATGCTGTCAGGAATTGCATATGTTTGGGAATTTTTAAAAACATTTTCTATAAAATGTCAATAATCATTAATATCAATTTGGTAATTTAAAATGTCACTAAATACAAGCAATTGTTCTTTAGCTGCTTTCCATGGAACTACTACTTCTTCAATATTTCACTAATCTGGCCCCCCAAAATTGAGAAACTGTAATTTATTCCTGTCTTGAAATTGGCTACAAACTATTTTTGAATGTTCACAATCCATTAGTCTTTTATTCAAATTTATTCCAATGTTTTCTAAAAGACTTTCCTGAGGAAGTCCAAACAAATCGATGATTTTCTACAAATTTTATATTTTTGAAGGTTTCTGAAGTAATTAATTCATCAGCTTTTTTTTTGCATGCACTTTTTTGTTTCCAGGATTTGAAATGCTTTAATAGATCTTATCACAAGTTTTTCAGCCTTTATTATGTCTACGTTTTTTGCTTGCAGTGCATTTGAAAGAAGAAAAGTTTCATTTAGCATATCGATCAATGCCATAAAATAAAATATCATAAAATATCTATTTTCAAGACAGACAGCCATACCTAAGTATTTTTCATTTGAATGAAAATACTGATGTAGTGCTGGATAAGCTTGCCACACAGCTAGGATTGACCTTAAAGTACAGGCAGCCCATCTTGGTCCCAAAACACTACCAATCTTTATAATTTCAATTCCAAGTTGTTCAGATATTTTGATAACTTCAATTTGGTTCTTATTGGATTGATGAAAAATAGTATATATCTTATCAATAATTATTTTTAAATGATTTACTTCCTTTATTTCATTTATCGAATCACCTAAAACAAGTTGAAGGTGATGGTTTAAGCAGTGCCATATTACTATGTTTGGAAACTCTTTTGTTATCCTAGTGCTCACTCCAGATTTTCTCCCAAGCATAACTCATCGGAGCAAAATCCTATTAATTTTTTTTCTAGGTAGTTCTTAGTAAGCCCAACATTATTTAAACTTTCCATAACTGAAGAACATATTGTCTCTGCATCTTGTTTTTCCAATTCAACTAGCTCAACGAAAATTGTTGGTGAGCTAACTGAATCCTCAACTTTTAAGAAAAGTATAAACAACTGGTATGCAAGATATTGTTGAGGCTTTGTGAATAAACAACCATATTTTCAGATTATTTTCAATATTTTTAGTAAATAGGGATTTTTTAAATTTTCTTTTGCAATGAAATCAACTATTTTCACTGCATGTGAATATAATCCTATTCCCATATCTAATCCATTTTTATTTTGCATGTTTATCTCATCTTCTATGTTTGAAAATAGTTTACAATCTTGGTGCCAGGCTGTAAACTGTATTAAATATTCTACAAGTGGGTACCTACATATTTTTCAGTTTTCTTATCTATTCCTTTTGTTATTGAATCCTGCACACATTGTTTTAAGTTCCCTTTACAAATGTTATGAGCTTTTGATGAAAAATATTCTTTCATTTTTTTCCCTAAGAGAAGCTTGCTGTTAACTCTTTATTTTTTCCTGCTGTCTCAATCTGAAAATATTTTCATTCTTTTGACACATGAACACTTTTCTTTTTTGTGAAGTCATATTTTGCACAATAATTGCAATCTAACTTTTTGTTAGAAATTACCAGTCCCTCATGTTTTTCTTTAAAGTTATTATATTGTTGCAATGTCCAGCGGTCAGGAAGATTATTTTCAATTTCAGAGTTATTGGTTATTTCAGTAATTGATGTGCTGCTTTCTCCAAGTTGGAGGGGTTATGCTTGTGACTGTTTTGGGGCCAGCCACTGCTGCCCGCCTGGGCTCCTTAGGGCCCCAACAGCAAGCAGTTTCTGGAGCTAAGCAGCCATTGCGAGAAAGAGTCGGCAAAACAGCTCCGTTCAATTATTCAATTATTCCCCCCTCCTCAACCATTGTTGCAAGCCATCACCCGGGCGCAATCCAAATGGACCAATCCCACAGACAGAGATGGAATGGCCAAAATACTGAAAACCGAGCTAGCTGCCAAGCCTTGGTACCTGGCCAATGAAGAGACATTGACCCTAAGAAAGGGAATAGCATAGAATGGCTCTAAATTATACAAAGTATAGTTCCCTGTGAATCCAAGTACTACAAAAGAGCCATGACTCTAATAAGCAGGGGGGACATTTTGGATACCTAAAGTCATTGCAAAGCTAGGACTGGGGGTGGATTTTTCCTTTCTACCCCACCCCCTCTGTAGTAATGAGAGGAGAGGGTTGAGCAGAGTTGAAGCGGAGGCTGGAGACTTTTTCTTTTCTTCTCTGAACTGTCTGGGGAGCCAAATCTAAACAATTAGTTAACATAACAAGGGCTGGTTTTGAATAACTCTGATAACATGGAAGCCTCCAGGGGGAAATAAGTTAACTATTGAAGGTCTGAGAAAGAAGTTAAAATGGCTTACACTGACTGTGCACTTCATTAGTCTGTATCTTGATAGTTTATGGAAGAGTGACATCTACCAGCGAAATCTGGAATTTTCCCCTAGGGTATACTTCAAGAGAAAGCAGAATATTTGACTATATCAAATATTACCTAAGGAGGTAATATTTTACCTAATATATTACCTAAGGAGGACTCAGATCAGATGTCTATACAAAACTACAGACCAATTTCATTGTTAAATGCAGATTATAAGATTTTTGCTCTGATAATTGCAGAATGTTTGAAAAAATTCTTCACATTATTTATCTACACAGATCAAAATTGATTCCTTCCCAGAAGACAAATTAAAAACAATCTGAGAACAATGCTGGACATTCTCGAATATTATGAAGTGCATAATGAAAAAGAGGTTGCACTACTTTTTCTCAATGCCCAAAAGGCATTCGACAATGTGAACTGGGAATTTTTACATCAACTATTGGAACACATGGAATTTGGGGATAAGTTTATAAACATGATTAGAGAAATATATACAATTTAAAAAGCCAAAGTAACAATTAATGGTGAATTAATGCAAAGTATAGCAATACAGAAAGGTACAAGACAAGGTCGCCCCCTATCCCCACTGCTGTTCATACTAATCCTAGAAGTTTTAGCAAGGAATGTGCATAAAGAGGAACAGATAAAGGGACTAGAAATTAAAAAGGAACAATTTAAGTTACAGGCTTTTGTGGATGATTTAATTTTCGTGTTAGAGGATCCTTTAAAGTTTGGTATGAAACTTATTGAGGAATTAACATGGGAAAGTACCGGGTCTAAAGATAAATATGACAAAGACTAAAATGTTGGTTAAAAATATGACATCCGAATTGGAGTTAACAAAGAAATTGGGTATTCAAAATGTCAAAAAAGTAAAATATCTAGGTATACATTTATCATTGAGGTGTGTGTCTATCAAAAAAGACAACTATATTAATTTGATGAATAAAACCAAGCAAGACTTAGAAAGGTGGGAAAACCTACAACTGTCCCTGATGGGTAAGATCACAGTCATAAAGATGAATGTACTACCAAAATTTCTGTTTCTGTTTCTGTTTCAGAACATTTGTATTAAATTAGAAAAAGGGTTTTTTTTAGATTTTAAATCAATTGGTTTCTAAATTTATATGGCAGGGGGAAAAAACCAAGAATAAAACTCAAAGCTATGCAAGATACTAAGGAAAAGGGAGGATTTGGTGTACCAGATTGGGAACTTTATACTATACTACGGTCATTTTAACATGGTTAAAAGAATGGATAATGTTGTGAATTAAAAGTTTACTCCAATTGGAAGGTCATGACCTCCAAGCAGGATGGCATGCCTTCCTATGGTATGAAAAAGGATCTGCACATAAATATTTTTATAGACACTACATCAGCCAGTCCCTGTTATTAGTATAGAACAAAATTAAACATGACCACTATATTGAATTTGGTTATCTACAATGGAAGCATACATACATTCAAATTTAATTAACGTGGAAAAAATTGTCACATACAAATAGTTATTGAACAGACAGGATGAGATAAAAACTAGACTAGAATTGGCATCACAAGCGGTACAACTAGAATGGTGGTCTTATTTACAGATACAATCAAGGTTTGCACAGGATAGGAAAAAGGAAGGTATTGCCAAAGATTACACAATATTATATAAACTTCTGATAGAGATAGAAGACAGGTTGATCAAACTGCTGTATAGATTTGTGCTGGAATATAAACTTTGACAAGAACATGTCAAAGAAACTGGTCGCCTGGGTGAAAATTTGTGGTTATAATGTGGATTTGGTTAAATGGGAAAAACTTTGAATACTTAATCGGACACTAACAATGCCCATGATGTTCTACAGATGGCATCTTCCCCCAGCACGGCTCTCCAAAATGTTTAAAAATTTGGCCCCAAATTGTTGGAAGTGCAAAAAAATACCAGGCACTTTTTATCATATGTGGTGGACATGCAATGAGGCAAAAACATACTGGAAAATGATACAATCATGGTTGGAACAAATGGTGGGAGATCAAATTTTGTTCAAACCAGAATTTTTTCTCCTAGGCATAATACTGGAGGGGTATAAGAAAGATGCGCTTTATCTAATTATACATGTACTCACAGCGGCACATATAACTTATGCACAGTATTGGAAAAAAGAAAATACACCACCAGAGTTAGATATGCTTAGAAAAATTTTGGCCTGTGCGGAAGCAGATAGGCTCACCCTTGAACTAAAAAATAAAGGGGAATCAGAATATTTTAAAGTCTGGAATAGATTCTATTATTGGTATAAGAGAAGGTGACAAGACTGGAACAAACTGTAAATAATGTGATTGGATAGAAGGATAGATAATAGGCTAACATACAATGTGATTGTATGGTTACTTCGACTTCGTGCTGCCTCTGGGACAGTGTTTCTACGTCTCTGTGATTCATATGGTAAATGCCACCATGTTATACTAAGATGGCTTGTTCATGTATTATTGCATAACTATTCATTCAGCACTGATCCAAGGTATAATATTTAGAGGGAGTGGGCAGTATAGGTTAGCCCAAGGCAGCCAGAGAGGCTTTGTTCCTCAGGGAGAAATACAGGCTGCATAATCTAGTCTGCATTCTTCTGTCACTAGGGTAGATCAGTGATCAAATATGAGAGAATTTTGGAAAGGGAACCAGGAAATTATTTATCAAGTGTAAGCATTACAGAAATGTTGATGCCAAAGTTTGAGAGGGGAGGGGTAGGCTCAACCAAACACAACATCTGCAGACATTGTTGAGGCTCCAGCTGTTCAGAACTCTTTCAAGCCATGTAAGTAAAAAAAGAACTTTTATTTATTTAAATCTTATTCTCCCTTTATTCTTCCACACCCTGAAAACTTTCATTTTCCAAAGACATTATTCATTTGCTTTCTTCATAATGTCTGGCCATGGTGGATGGGAGAATGTTTTCCATGTAAATTTAGTGATTTGCTATCCCATTCCTTAGCCAGACATTTCTTTTCAATGCACCGAATTTTTCACTCTGTATTTCACCTTGCAAGAAAAAAAAAGATTGTTTTCTCATATGTATCATTTTTTTGCAGAGGGTGATCCTATTAGGAAACTGGAAATTAGTATGGCATATATCAGATTCTTTTCTTTTTTTCTTTTCTCTTTCCTTTCTTTTTTCTTTTTCATCTTTTCTTTCTTTCTTTATTCTCGTTCTTTCTTTCCTTCTTTCCTTCCCTTGCAATCTTCTCTCTCTCTCTTTCCAGTAACTATATAGTTAAAAAATATATAACATTTTTAACAATAGAGAAGGCAGCTTGATAACAATATTGCTCCTACAATGAAAAAGGTGCAGTTGTTTCTTCTTCTTTACATTACTGTACTGAGATGGAATTCAGAAAATCCAAAAATTCTGACATATTTGCTCTACTAAGTTATGTATTTGTTAGACAATCAGGGTTTTCCCCTTGTTTGTGACAGCCAGTTTTCTTCACAATTTAATTAAATTAGTCAGTTTGGATCAAATCCACATGGAATTTATTGAATATGTGAGGTTAAACTGATATGAGAAATTAAGCCCATAGCATTATTTCAGATGTAGAGGCACCATTGGGGGAATTAAAGATCTCATGTTTTGTTAGGTTTAATGTGATGACTTTTTCAACAGCCCTTGGGCATTTTCTTCCTATATGCTCCCAGAAAACCCTTATTTACATAAGCAGAAGACTTTTACCAGAGACTCTACTTAGAGTCACACTCTACTGTAGACACTTGATTTGGAGCTGATATAGTCAATTGCTTGGTTTTTTTAAATCAGGGAGTTAATTTCTTTGATTATAAATAGAAGAAAAGAAGGATGTGTAGATGTACAACATCCTGGGAACATAAAATTATGGATATTCCTTGAGTGTTAAGCTACTGGGCACCACTGCATTGGTGCTAAACCATTTATTTTCATTTGTTTCTTAGGTTTAACTTACTTTATATAACCTTTTATGAATAATATTTATGCATTACTCTTTAATCAATATTTCAAATGGCCAACATTTATTCTTGTATTCTTAGGGCCATTGTTTTCAAACTCTTTTCTAATAATTAAAAAAATATCTACAAGTCATTTCTATGGCATATTCCTATATTATGCTAGGCAGCTTACCTTTTTCTATAATGATCAAATATTAATATTGTGGTCATATGCATCTTAACACAGATATTCCAGATGTGTTCCTGGAATGTGCAGAAGGTTATAGCCCTAAACTTCCTTTTAGATACCCAAAAAATTGATTCCTGCTAAAATGTTCTAATGCTGTATGGTCCACCTCATTCAATCTGATTTTCCTTCTCATCATTTGTGGAAGGTTAAAAAATGGTGGTATAAATTTCTGAAGAATAAAATTTTTGAAACTTCGACATCACCACTCTATTTGAGTAGGCAAAACCCTGTATTTTAATGTTTGAGTTAGGGAGGGGGGGAGCTGCTGCTCACTGTTATTGCTAATAAGATCCATTACAGATGTACATTTAGCAGAATAAAGCTTTTAGGTATTCTCCTTATCTCTTTGATCAAACAGATGTCCTTTGGTCTGCAGATGCTAGTTTCTTTTCATTTCTTTTTAATCCACCAATGCTTTGCTCATATATTTTTTGCCTGAAGGAATGTGCTGGGTATTATTGTCCAGATTTCTTCCACCAAAACAAGACTTCTTCTGACTGGAATATGATGTCATTTCCTGACTACAGAGCTAACCAACCATATGTCTCATCCTGTGATGGCTAGTTTCTTCTTCACATTTCTTACATGTTTTTCTGTTGGACTGTAAGCTTTAATGCTTTATGGCAACTATGCAAAAGAATGCTTGTCAGAGCTGTATAAATTCAGGGTTAATCTGGAATTCCTTCTCTAATTAGACTGTACTGAGAGAAAAATAATGAGCCTCCAAACTGAACAGGCCATATCTGGGGTATGATCTTGTTGCCTATGTAGCATTTTATTTTATTTTCATTTATTTAGACAATGTTTATGGTTGCTCCATAAACTGCACAGCAGTGACTCATATAAGGTTGAAACCAGTGGTGGGTTTCAAAAATTGTTCGAACCTACTCTGTGGGTGTGGCCTCCTTTGTGGGAGTGGCTTGCCACCCATGTGACTGGATGGGAGTGGCTTGCCGCCCATGTGACCGGATATGAAGATGCCGACGACACTTGTCAGAACCACCTTAAATTACATCACACACAGCACTGGCATGCATAAGAATATGATGTATACTTGTTTTTTAAAAAGCATCTTTGGTTTGCGTTAAAACAACTTCAACACACACAATGTTCTGATTGCACCACAAACGCAGTAGCCATCCTTCCCTTTCACAGAGGCACTGAGTTTTAGAAATATGAGCATGATAGTGTAGAATAATCATATCCAAGGACCAGTGGTGGGTTTCAAAATTTTTTGGAACCTCTTCTGTAGGTGTGGCCTGCTTTCCGGGTCCACTGGTGGAACCTCTTCTAACCGGTTCGGTAGATTTGACGAACCGGTTCTACCGAATAGGTGCGAACTGGTAGGAACCCACCTCTGGTTGAAACGCTTTAATCTAAACCCTTTCTCTTCCTCCCAGTCTAAATCCATGCCAGGCTCTCCAACAATCAACTGAAACAACCTCCTCATTGCATTGTTCATTGATAACTTCCCCATACATATATGGATATTACTATATATGTAGTAATGTGAAGGCAGTGCAAAAGAAACAGACACTTGGCTAAGAGGGACAAAATGCTAGATAGAAAAAAATGAAGACTGTTTCAATGTGTCTTCTATTGCAAAAAATAAATAAATACAGTACTATCTTACAATGTTCTCTAAATTTATAGCTATCCGCTTTTTTTGCCTTGTCCACATATATAGCTCCAAGCAACAATTCCCACAAAGTCCATCTGTTGTGCCACTACATAGAGAAATATGAAGAAGCATACATTCACACACACAGGAGAGAAGCAGTGGTAAGTCTCTCCATTGAGAATGTGGGTTTGCAGAGGTTTCCTCTGAAAACCAGATTTCTCATCATTTTAATCCAAAGACTTCAAAATGGGGCCAATTGACCAATCATATTTAGGAAGGAGTTTTTATTGTAGGCATGGTTTGCCTAATGAATACTGATGTACCACAAATTAAATTGAAGCTACAGGACTAGGATTCATCCTAGTTCATATCAGACCAAAGCATTTGTTCTGTTAGGATTTGTAAAAGTAATTTTAAATAGACTTCCTAATAAGCCAATTGATTCATTGAAGTAACCAGGTGAAACTCAACTGCCAGACATTAAAAAAGGGGGGGAGGTGCTTTTCATTAGTAAATCCTCTAAAGAATGGTGAAATATCATTTTCAAGTATGTATCAGAGGTGAATTGCAGCAGGTATGGCCCGGTACGGCCATACCGGTAGTAGTCAGGAGCAGTTGAGAGCATAGCGGTACAGTGGCTCATTTGGCCCACCCACCCGCCCACGCTCTTTAGCTGTTTTTATGGCAAACGGCAAAATGCACACATGCGCACAGCGTGCGGTGCCTGCGCGAGTCCCAACAAGCGGCTGGTTGTTGCAAGGGCGGTAGATTGCACAGGCACGCACAGCGCAAGTCAGGCGCATGCACAAATAGAACATGCGAACGCGTGACCGGTAGCGACAGTAAAAGCAACCCACCATTGGTATACATTGCCAAATTTCATGCCATTTTATAATACATTAGTTTAAATTCCATTGCTTACTAAATGACTAATGAACAATAGATTGTGCTTCAAAATTAGAGAAATTTGAAGAGTGAGAATTAAGTCTAGCACTCTAGAGACTGGGCTACTGCTTAAAAGGGAGGTCTGCAGGTATGGTCAAAAAAGTCAATAAAGCTGCATTTGAACTTCCATCTGCTTTTTATGAATATTGTGCATGACTGCTCAGAGGAATATGTTAGAGAAGAATGCCTGGCAAAATGTCTAGATGATGGACTGAAATAGAACAAATAATACCAGACCTTCTTCTAAGAATCATGACCCTTTGCTCTCTCTTCCTAAAACCAGCGGCTTAGCGTGGAGATGCCCGAAAATATTCATTTACTTTGCATATAGATTTTATTTATGTATTTATTAAACAAATTTATATGGATGCCCAACTCACATACAAGTGACAGGAAGCTTACAACATTAAAAATCCACAACATAACTCCCCCCCCCTTTCGTGGCAGCAGCAAGATGGTTTGTTGTATGAACTCCAGTTTGCTTGTTTGTGCACACATAGGTGTTTCCTGTTCTTGGCTTCCTTCAGTGTATAAATACAGGGGGAAACTGCCTTTCCCAATGACAGCTTTCAGTCTTGAACTTCCCACATTCTGCCTGCTATTCCCTTCCCCATCTCGTCTCATGAATGTTTTTGATTGTTTCAGCATCTGCCTAATCTGTATGCTCATCCCTGTTCTCTTTCTCCTAACCCTGATTACTCCATAGATTCCTACTAAAGTAAATGGTAACATGACTCTCCACTACAGGAGAAGGATAATGTGTGGGCTGTCGGCCCTGGAAGCCATCTTTTTTGTTGGAACTTCAGGGCTGCCACATTTAGTGTCTGGGAAAACAGGAGGGGGGATTACAAGGAGTGGTGGAGGATTAGCCATAACAACATTCCTTTCTTCTCTGAGTCAAGGGCATTTGTGACTGGCAAAGGAAGAGCGGGCAGCAGCTCCGGAGCAAGGCTGGAGCCAGGGAATGGGACATTTCCCGACCTGGCTGAGGTGGACAGCGAGTGGGCAGTGGCTCCAAGGAAAGGCCGAAGCCAGGGAATGGCTCGTTCCCTGACCTGGCTGACGTGGACGGCAGCTCCGGGGCCTCAAGGAATGGCTTATCCCTGGTGCTATGTCCTCGATATGCGACCGGTCTTAGGTCCTTGACTTACGACTGGCCGCAAGTTCTCGACATAGAACTGACAGCCCAGCAACCAAGGGCTCACACCTATTGGCTAAGACGCACCGGGCTGGAAGCGGGTTTCTGCTGTTGTGCTATTGGCTGCTCTGCTTGACAGCTCTTGTATAAATAGCTGTCAAGCAGGGCAGGGTGCTGAACTTATACATAGTTGCTCTCCCTAGCGTTTCTATTAATAAACAGCTGTTCTAGTTACCTCAGCCGACTGACGCCTCATCTGTCAGCTCAGTCTTCTTCACTGGCGACGAAGGTGGGATTCTGAGGGACGATCCACTTGAACAGCTACGGAAGAAGAAGGATTTTTTTCTCTTCTCCTCACACTTTCTCCTTAGCGCCAGTACTTGGCTATGGCTTCGCTCCCTCACTTTGCGTCGTTAGGTTTTACTACAGGTTCTACTTAAAAATATTTAAATGGTTTTATTCACCCCGACCAAAATGGGTACTCCTATAGCCTGTCTAACTATCAATCAATCAATCAATCAATCAATGGTCCAAAACCATTGTCACAGAATTTATACAGTACATTATCAATACACAATATATAAATATATAAAAGGAAGAAACCCTATAAACATAATATTGCATAGAATGGACTAAAGAGTTTCTATAAGTGGAGACTATAAATAAAAATCATATGTACCAATGAGGTTCCCCCAAATGATTTGTTTAGCAACAATCTTAGATGCCATAACCTTGCTTGGGCTTCAATTGAGATGTGATCTAGTTCTAATTTGATAACAGTGTTAGAAATCAAGCATGGGGTGTGTGTTACATAACAATGTTGTTTGCATCCCTTCAAGGATTGATATTTTTTTGTAAATATACCTCTGAGATCCATATAGAATAGGGCAGGTGCGTTCAATGTTTTTCTAGCTATTGGTAATGAATTCTAGAGTGGAAATTTTGCTTTATCAGCTACTTTTTGTGTCCATTTGTATTTCCTGGAGGATGGGCAAAACTGATTCAAGAACTAAGTTTCGATGTTCCTGTAATGCAGCTGATTGGAAGGAAATTGGATTTTATTTTGGACTAAATCTAAATCCCTGGAGTCTAGTTACTCAGGCCAATTTATTCCTTTCTTGGTATATTTTCTTGCAATATACTGACCCCTTTGTTCCATTGACCATTTGAGAATAAGGCTAAAATACATTAACAATAATCCTTTGGTAAGGATACAAACTTATAAATCATAGTCTTCAAACTATTTGCCAGGGATGAAAAGCCCAACATGGAAAGAGCAACTCCAGCTTCACAAATTTCCAACCTGAAATTATGGTGATTAAATATTCTTTTTTGTTTATTGGTTTAATTTAACATATAGAACAGACATTGTCCAGAGGGTGTGCTATAAAATAAATCAAGATGGTAGCATGATGGGAAGATAGAAGCCCTGCCTTTATATTAAAGAAGGAGCTTTACTAAAGATTGACATTTGTGACTTTCATCTTTACTTAGTTTTGCCACATCCTGCTTGTGGATACCTTTGATCAAGGTGCAGAGTTGTTTGTAGCTGAAAGAGTTTCCTCATATTATTCATTTCAGTGGTTTGGTATGATTATAATGATATTTTGTACCTTTGATGCTAAACCCTGGGACAATTCAAAGCAAGAAAAACCTCTCTCATATGACATCCAGCAGATTAACAGAGGTGGAGAGACTTTATAGGTCATCTAGTCAAGAAGGAGACCCTACACCATTTCTGACAAATGGCAGTCCAATCTTTTCTTGAAATCTCAAGTGATGAAGCTCCCATAAATTACAAAGGCAAGCTGTTCCATTGGTTGATTGTTCTCGCTGTCAGAAAATTTCTCCTTGAGAAGCTCCTTCTCGCTTGAATCTCTCTTTGTCATTTTCCATCCATTATTCCTTGTCTGGCCTTCAGGTGTTTTGGAAAATAGCTTGACCCTCTCCTCTCTGTGGCAGCCCCTCAAATATTGGGACACTGCTATCTTGTCACCCCTGGTCCTTCTCTTCACTAGACCTGTAACTGTTCTGCATATGTTTTAGTCTCCAGTCCCCTAATCATCCTGGTTGCTCTTCTGTGCACTTTTTCTAGAGTCTCAACATCTTTTTTTATTCTATACAATCACATATTCACTGTGCTTGATCAGGGCATATAACATTGAATATTAAACACGGCCCTCATTTATATAGAAAATGCCCTCTACAATACAAACCCAGTATACCACCTTGGCCTGCCATACACCCCTTTCAACCCCCTCCAACTTTCATTCTTCCTTCTCACACACCCCTCTACGCCTACTTCCCCTCCCCTTCTTTCTAACCCTATCACTCCCTCTCCATTCCCTCCCTCCCTTCTCCTCCTCCTCTCTCTCACCCTCTCCACCCTCCTTCTTCTTTCACTCGACTCTTTCCTTCGGTATCTATTACCTTCCAGTATATTCGGTTTGTACTATTTTCGCACTAACATTGAAAAGCCACAGTATACAAATACAATCATGGAATTTAACACATATTGTATTTCCCCCCTCCCCCCTCCCCCTAAATCCCCACCTCCCTTCCCTCCCCCCGACTTCCCAAAGACCATACGTGGTATAATTTTTGAACAATCACAGTCTAAGATATCTCTACATTGAACTCAGCTTCTTACTGTTACCCAAATTTTAAACAATTTAAGTTATTACCGATACTAAGCATAAGCTATCTGGAGTTTTTTAGTCCCATATTTACTTTTTATGTAATCAATCCACTTTTTCCAGTCTCTTTTGTATCTCTCGTTTGAATGTTCTTTGAGATATGCTGAGATTTTGGCCATTTCGGCTAAGTTCATAACTTTCAAAGTCCATTCTTGAATTGTGGGTAAATCTTTCTTCTTCCAATACTGCGCCACCAAGAGTCTTGCTGCCGTTATTAAATACAGGATCAAATTAGTCTCTGCTACTGTAAAATCAATGCATATACCCAGTAAAAACAGCTGGGGGGTAAATTTTATCCTTCTTTTAAAGATGTTTTGCAGGATCCACCATATTTTTATCCAAAATGCCTTAACATTACGACATGTCCACCATATATGAAAATATGTAGCATCACAAGAACCACATCTCCAACATTTAGGTTGAACATTTGGATACATAGAGGCAAGCTTTTTAGGATCTAGGTGCCATCTATAAAACATCTTATAAAAATTTTCTCTCAAGTTTTGTGCTTGTGTAAATTTCACATTCCTTACCCAGATTCTTTCCCATGTTTCAAGCATTATTGGTTCCTCGACATTCTGAGCCCATTTTATCATACAATCCTTAATCAGTTCCGTTTCAGAATCCATCTGTACTAATACATTATATATCCTCTTTATATGCATTGAGCTTTGATCTTTTATTTGTTTAAACAAATTATCCTCAACTTTTACAAAGCCAGTTTTTTGATCTGTTTTCCACCTAGCTTGTAGTTGACCATACTGAAACCACGTTTGAACTACCTTCTCTTCTTTAAGTACCTCTAAAGATTTTAGTTCCATCACCCCTCTTTCTGAGATAAGAAGTTGTCTATAGGTGGTTCTATCGTGTTTTTGTTCTACATTCATATTTTCAATTGCATGTCTAGGAATTGCCCACATGGGCACTTTATCATTTAGTTTATGTTGATATTTTTTCCAAACCCGCAATAAAGCATTTCTTAAGATGTGATTTTTAAATTTCTTATCCGTTTTTTTGTTAAATAACAGGTAAGCATGCCAACCATATAACAAATCATATCCCTCGATATTCAAAATTCTGTCATTAGTTAGATGAATCCAATCACTAATTGCAGATAATGCCACTGCGTCATAGTATAATTTTAAGTTAGGTAATTTCAATCCTCCTCTTTCACGTGCATCTTGCATTATTTTCATCTTTACCCTCGGCTTCTTTCCTGCCCACACAAATTTGTTGATACCCTTCTGCCATTCTAAAAGATTCGCATCTCTTTTAAGTATTGGTAACATTTGAAAAAGAAATAAAAATTTTGGTAAAATGTTCATTTTTACTGCCGCTATTCTACCCAGCAAGGACAAATGCAGTTTTTCCCACCTTTTCAACTCCAACTGTGTACTATGCCAAAGTGATTCATAATTATACTTGTATAATTTCCCATTTGAGATTGAGATATTAACTCCAAGATATTTAACTTTTTTAACTACCTCACATCTTAGCGTCGCCCCCAGTTCTTCCTTCTGTTTGATAGTCATATTTATAGCTATTATTTTGGTTTTTCCTAGATTTATTTTAAATCCCGAGACTTGACCATATTGATTGATCGTATTCAATAATACCCTACTAGATTCCTGCGGTTGTTGCAATATTATAACCAGATCATCCGCAAATGCACGAATTTTATATTCTTGCTGTCTAATTTTGATCCCTTTTAGACCGCCCAGGCCCCGTATCTTATTCAACAGTATTTCCAAAGTTATAATAAACAATAATGGGGACAGAGGACAGCCCTGTCTTGTACCTTTTTCAATTTGAAAGGAGTCTGTCAGACTTCCATTGACAATGATCTGGGCTGTTTGCTGCTGATATATTGCACCAATTGACCGTAAAAAGCCATCTCCTATCTGCATTTTTTGCAATGTCTTCAGCAGGAATTGCCAATTAACTCGATCAAAGGCTTTCTCTGCATCCAAAAATATGAATGCGGCCGGGATTTGATTGTTCTTTCCCAGGTATTCTAAAGCGTTGATAATTAATCTAACGTTATCCTTCATCTGTCTGCCCTGTATAAAACCAGTTTGATCGGTATGTATCAGTTGCTGAGTTACCCCCATTAGCCTATTTGCTAATATTTTAGTAAAAATTTTATAATCTACATTAAGTAATGAAATAGGTCTGTAATTTTTTGGTTGGGTGAGGTCTTGATCTTCTTTGGGTATCAACGATATGAACGCAGTCTTCCACGAGGGAGGCACTTTCCCTCCCGATTGAATTTTATTGAATAGTTCTCTGAGGGGTTCTACCATTTCTAACTGTAGATATTTATAATAAACAGCTGTTAAACCATCTGTGCCTGGTGCTTTCCCTAACTTTAATTGTTTAATTGCCTGCAAAATTTCCCCAGAGGTTATAGGTTGGTTCAGCTTATGCCTATGTTCTTCTCTGAGTAGGGGGATTTTCTCTTTATCTAGGTATTTGTCTATATCTCCGTCCTTAATTTTATCCCCTTTATACAACTCTGTAAAAAATTCCCGAAATACCTTTTGAATCTCTTCCTGTTGAAACACTTCCTTCCCTCTGTGACACAATTTGGTTACATTTCGAGCTTTCCTTTTTTTTCTAATCTGATAAGCCAACCACCTACCGGGTTTATTTGCATTGCAGAAAGTATTATGTTTAGCATATAATAAACTAGTAGCTACCTGGTCAGAGATCAGCATATCAAACTGAGATTTTAATATAGCAATTGTTTCCCTAATCTTTGTATCTCCTGGATTCAATGTTAATTCTGACTCTTTCCCTTTAATTTCCTCTTCCAATTCTTTTCGTTTTTGCCCTTGTTTGTATCTATGTATTTTATTTATATTCATTAATACTCCTCTCATATACGCTTTGCTTGCATCCCATACATATTCCAAAGATGTACCCTTGTTCATATTGAAGACAAAATATTCCGATAGCAATTTTTTACAATCATTAACATACTTTTCATATCTAAATAAGTTTTCATTCAACCTCCAGGACCTTCTTGCCTGGGCTACCCTTCCCAATTCCATCCAGACTGGATTATGGTCTGAAAGAACTCTCGCCATAATCTTTGTCTTCTTCACCCTACAAAGTAAATCATTTGTAATTAGTATAAAATCAATCCTTGAAAGAGATTGATGTCTATTGGAAAAAAAGGTAAAGTCATATTCTTCTGCGTGCCTCTCGCGCCAAGCGTCTCGCAATTCAAAGTCGTCCAGCATGTCAAAAAAGGGTTTGGGTAACTTAGCTCGAAATTTGGTGTTCGGGCGAGCTGTCTTCTTATCTCTTTTGGTGTCGATCACGCCATTCCAGTCACCCATTAATATACAAGACTCAAAATCCCACTGTACTAATTTAGCATGGAGATTTCTATAAAATCCATCTTGTTGTTGATTAGGAGCATAAATTCCCAAAAGTAACGTCTTTTTCCCTTCTAAGATTAAATCTAATGCAATATATCTTCCAAAGGGATCTGCTTCAATTAGCTCAGCTTTAATGTCTTTTCTTAAGTATACTACTATGCCATTTTTCTTTTCCATGGCTGAGGTCGCAAAATGTTGGCCCAGTTTGGGGTTAAACAAATATTTTTGATCGGTTGATTTGATATGAGTTTCTTGCAAGCAAATTATGTCATTCTTAAACTGTTTAAGGTAATGAAATATTTTCTTTCTTTTCTGTGGAGAGTTCAATCCGTTAACATTCCATGTCAAAATCTTAGTTGTCATTTTTGGTTGCCTGAAGCTTTTTTAGAGCCTCCCGCAAGGCCTGTCTCACCTTTGGTTTGGCTCCTCCCACAGCTTCTGAGCTTGTTGCAGTAGCTCCTTGGTCAGTGGCCAATGATTGTTGAGATTGTTGCATAGTAGCTTGTTTATCCGTTTGTCTGGTGGTCTTGCGGTTGGATCTTTTTTCCTTGACTCCTTGCCCTTCCGGAAGAGGGAGATGATACATTTTATCTGATGGTTGTGTGGTTTGCTGTTTATCTTGTTCGTCTCGTGGTTTTTCACCATATCCCGAAGATTCAGGATATCCCATCTTCAGAATCTTATGATAGAAATCACGAGCTTTCCATACAGAGCTGAGACGATATCTTTGTTTGTCCATTGTAACTATAATACCGAATGGGGCATCCCATCTGTACTGTATCTGGCGCCTTCTGAGCTCTTCCACCAGAAAAGCATAATCTCTTCTGGCTCTTAGCATCTGAGGCGGTATTTCTTTCAGAACAATCAGGTCCTGTCCACCAATTTGAAGCTTAGTATTGTAGGACTCTTGTAGTATCATATTTCTAGATTCTCTTGTAACAAAGTATATTACCACGTCTCGGGGAAGTTGCCTTTGTTTTGCCGCCCATGAGTTAACACGAAAAATCCTGTCAATCTGCCAATCAAAATTGGATCCCGGTTTTCCCACCAGACGGTCAAAAGCTTCAGAAAACATTTGCTTTAAGTTCTCCTGCTTTTCTTCACGCAGCCCCCTCACTCTTAATGCAAGCTCCATCTGCTTGTACTGTATCATAATAATTTGTTTTTCAGCATTATCAATTTTTTGTTCCACCACTTCAGTTTTGGATATCAGGTTAGTTTTAGCTTCATTGAGAGTTTCTAAATTATCTTCCATTCCAGAAATATATTCTGTTATCACATTTACAATTCCCATCATATTATCATTCATTTTAGTGACCCTGGTATCGAATTTGTCATATAGAACTTCCATCTCATTCCTTATTTCATCTTTGAAATCTTTAATCATTTCTAGATTCTGTTCTCTGAATTCTTTAAACATTTCAAAGTTCTGTTCTCTGGATTCTTTGAACATTTCCAGAAAAAATTCTTTTGTTAGTACATCTCCACTAGGGGGCATAGATGGTGGGGGCTGCAACTTTGTGCCAGGTATGGGAGACGTTTTCGGAGGTAATTTAACAGAGGTTGATTTGGATGCCATTATATTTTGGTTTTAATTATTTATTCTAAATTACTAATCCACTGTGCTATGTGGAGAAAAAGAAATTCCTCCCCCCCCTTTTTTCCCTTTTTCCCCTTCTTTTTTTTTTTTTTTTCCCTTCCAAGGGGTTTTACGGAGGATTTCAAAAGAGAAAGTCCGTTTAGAATGTTTGGAATGTGTCTGAGTCAACAAAGAGTCTTGAAAGCTTTAAGGGAGTAGCTCTAATTAAATTATAAGAGATTATTTCTTTACCTCTGTAGCAGGAAGCCGGAGATAACAGATGCAGAAGCTGTCAACGCCATTTTGAAGACAATTAAGCAAAAGAGGTTTTTATAACATTGAAGCTGGTATTTCAGATAGAGAAAAGATTTTAAAGTTCACAAGTTGGTCTTTGCTCGTATTGACTTTTAATAGTCTCTTTTCTAAAGATTGTCCTGAGGGGGAGGGGATCCTGTCTCGTGCTGTGAATAACAGCTGCGAAGTTCAGGTCGGAGTTGAATGACTCAGCTTTGGGTTGATTCTCCCCCTCCGTCCACAGCTCACAAAGAAACAAACTGTGAACTTCAAAGAAGATTCTTACCAGCTGAGATTCCTCACTGCTTTTTTCTTGTCTGAAAAAAAGAGTTATCTTCTTGATATTGAGTAGATAACGATCCTGAATTCTGGGGGCAGCTCTGTTAAGCTGCCGACCGGCGACAGGCCACTCCCCGGAAGCCCTCTCACACATATCATTTCTCTTCACACTTGGTTTGCTGTCAGTGTCAACAATTTTCTTATCACTTTGTTCATATTTCTCTGTAGTTTTTTGAATTCTTTCCTCAAGTTTCATCATTGTTTTGTAAATATTCTCAACTCTTCCCTCCATTATTGCAGTATTTTGTTCTATAATCTCAATTCTCTTATCAGTTCTGTCTGTGCTTATTAGAACTTTTTGAATTTGTAATTCAATATGTAATTATTTGTAATGTTAATTCCTTTTCTTCTTCATGTTGTACCATTTTTTCAGGTTGTAAACACTGCCACTAAGACATCCAAGGCTTTTTGCTAGGTTTCAAACAAATTCAGTGTAATCTTTCAAGTCTCTTTACTCCAAAAGAGCACCTGTATAAACAAAATGTGCTTAATAGCCTTGTAATATCAGATGTTACCAAGCCTCCAGCCTCTAGGTGACAGAATTACTTCTTTTTTCTCTGCTTTTACCTCTCTCTTTAATCTCCGAACTCAAGAAGAGAGAGAGAAAAAAAGCTTAGAAGTCATGATCCAGCCGAGCCTTGAGAGGAAAGAGAATTTTAATCTACAAATATAAAAAATGGATAAAAATAGAAGAAGAAGGGAAAAAAGACCAGTCCAATTTAAAAGTAAGAGGCATTTGTAAAAATTCCATCCATAGAAAGAAACGAAATTAAAGTGAAAGATATAACACAATAGTTTTAATCCGGGCTTAATTCGTCGCTTACTTTCTTCTGTCTTCAATTTTAATTTAACTCTAAGTCTTTTGGGGTGTTCTCTTCTCTAATAGTAAATTTTTTCTCACCATTTCAGACACACTCTCTCTCTCCTGTTCTGCCTCTGTTTCAGGGGTCTGTCCCAATCTTCTGCAGCTGCAATGGCTGCTTCTCTTGTAGCTGGAAAAAAGAGCTTCTCCTGGATCGATCAGGGGTTTGCAATGACCCTAAGATCAGCAAGAGTGCCCTTCTCTATCACCAGCTCTACAGGATGGTTTAGGTCCAAAAAGGACCATTGACAGCAATCCTGGGCCTTCAAGATTGCATGTCGTATCGTAGCGACATCATCCCTGCCCCAAAGTCCACAAGTCTTAATGCTGCAAACTTTGGAAACTCCTGATTTAAATTGCTCAGAAGGAGGTTTGCAAAATGACATTCAGCAGTTCGTTTCTGGGTCAGCTGAACAACAAACTGGATAAAAGGAAGGATTCTTATATGGTTCTATGTTTTTGAAGTTTTGGGGTTTGTGCAATATGGGTTTTGTGTTTGGATGATTCCCTGCTTGTGTGAATGGAGCCAAACTTTCTATAGGCTCATTATCTCATTATCTCTATGTAGCAGGAATGTGGAATGAGCCTCAGACAGGTTTCTTTGTTAGCAGCTTGTTAGCACATTTACAAGTTGGCCATGCCCACCTGGTCACATGACTGCCAAGCCATGCCCACAAAATAGGTCATGCCCACAGAATTGGTAGTAAATTTTTTTGAAACCCAACCCTGGGAAGGATACAGTAAAATCCCCATTCCCTCCTGATCAGCTGGAACTCGAGAGACAGAATAGATGGGGATGAGGTCAGTCAGAAGTGGTATTTACCGGTTTTCCGAACTACTCAAAATTTCTGCTACTGGTTCTCCAGAACTGGTCAGAACCTGCTGAATACCACCTGTGGTTGAGAGCTTGAGATTCTAGAAAGAATGCGGAGAAGAGCAACCATGATAATTATGTGGATGGAGGCTTAAACATATGAAGAAGAGTTGCAGGAATTTGGTATGTCTAGTCTAGTGAAAAAAGGACTAAGGTTACACGATAGCAGTTTTCAAATATTTGAGGGGCTATCAAAAAGAAGAATGGGTCAACCTATTTTCCAAAGCGCCTGATGGAAAGACAAGAAACAATGGATGGAAACTAATCAAGGGACAAGCAACCTAGAACTAAGGAGAAATTTCCTGACAATGAGAACAATTACCGTACCTAGTGGAATGGCTTGTGTCCAGAAGTGATGGGTGCTTCTTCACTGAAGATTTTCAAGAAGAGGTTGGACAGCCATTTGTCTGAAATGGTATAGCATCTCCTGCTTGGGGGGCCGGGTTGAACAGGAAGACCTCCAGGGTCTCTTCCAAGTCTGTTATTCTGTTTTGTTATTCTGTTATTCTTTCTATGATCCCATCAAGCTCAAAAAAATGCTGGAGTAATATGGGGTCTCCTGGGCAAGGGGTTGCAGTAGAAGATCTCCAACGTCCCTTCCAACTGAATTATTCTATGTTCTGTGTTCTGTGTTGCCTCACAGGGCAATTGCAAAGGGTTGCATTTCCGTGTGTGTGTCAAAACAAAGACCCACTGAAAGTCTGGTTTAATTTATTCCTCTTGTGGCTTTCTATCTATTGTCTAAGACAGGCATGTCCAAAGTCTGGCCCGGGGGCCAATTGCGGCCCATTTTCAAGTTTTGAGTGGCCCACAGCCTCTTCTCCCCGCCGGCTCAGCCTGTCACTCATCCCCGCTGGCTGGGGTTTTTTCCTTCACCGCACATTAATGTTAATGGTTCAAAGAATATCAGGCTGAATGGTCAGCCCCACATATTTTCACCTCACCAAATCTGGGCCTCCTTGCAAAAAGTTTGGACACCCCTGGTCTAAGATGAATATAGCAATAGCAGTAGACTTATATACCGCTTCATAGGGCTTTCAGCCCTCTCTAAGCGGTTTACAGAGAGTCAGCATATTGCCCCCAACAATCTGGGTCCTCATTTTACCCACCTCGGAAGGATGGAAGGCTGAGTCAACCCTGAGCCGGTGAGATTTGAACCGCTGAACTGCTGATCTAGCAGTAGCCTGCAGTGCTGCATTTAACCACTGCGCCACCTCGGCTCTTTTTGAAGCCTTAAGTTATTGCAATTGGGTTGTTGGCAGATTATGTTGGTTCAATTAATGTGTATCCTTGAATAACATTTGGAACAGGGATGAATAATCACTTTAATACCATTTGATAGAATGAAAAGAAATGAAAACAATCCAACAACATAGCATCATCAACAAATCTAGGCAAACAGCCATGAAGCTTTGGCAAACTTACAAATTGTTCTGCCCATTGAGGCCAAGTAAAACTGAAAGTGCACTGCACAACCACAGAAGATACTTCAGAGAAGGCAAGCAGAGGCTAGAGGTTTGGTTGAAGGTGGTGTTCCAAGGCAGCACCGTGTAAGTTAAGAATAGGCAGCAGTATTCCAAGAAGAGGTACATTTGTCTCGATTTCCAGCAGGCAAATTATTTCAGGTTGGAATAGAATATAGCAGATGACAATGGATCCATCTTGTCCAATATTCTATTTTGTTTCTGTGCTGCAGAAACAAAATCCTCAATTCTTCCACTCTTGGATCAATCCATCAACTGAAGGTGTCTCTCAATTTTTACAGAGATTAACAGCAACTCATTTAGCAATTACCTTATTTAGTGATTGTTCACAGTTACGACAGAGATGAAAAAGTATCTTCATGACCAATCTCATATTTACAACCATTGTAGGTCCATAAAACAAAGGAAAGCTGAAGTAAGGTCATCAACATAAGTGTAGTTTCACTTAGTAGCCACTACAATTAATGACCAAGTTGCCAATCCCAGTTTTAGTCACTGAATAAGGACTTCCTGTACAACAAAACTAAGAGGGGTGCCCTGGAGGGAATGACTATTCTTTGGTTGCTGATCATTGCATTTCATTCATTTTCCACATAAATTAGGTCAGTGAACTGGATTAATGGCACAACTTTATAAAACACAGCATTAAGTGTACAGTAAGACCAGTTTCAATGCTACAGACATCTTGCTCATAGAGCAAACATTTTTGGTTTCTGATATTTTTAACTTTCATGTTTGCCAGTCTCCTAAGTCTTCACCAGGGGTTCTCTGCACCATTGTCACCTTCCATAATTCACACAAAAGTCATCACACCGGCCCTGTGCTTTTAACATCCCTAAGTAATATCCATGAAAACCAAAAGATTTTCACATGAGATGTCAGAAGATCACAGAGATGAAGTTCTAACCCTACATAATTTAAAGCAGTGGTAGTCAACCTGGTCCCTACCGCCCACTAGTGGGCGTTCCAGCTTTCATGGTGGGCGGTAGGGGTTTTGTCCAATACTGAAGTGCTTTCTGCCCGGAGTCCTTCGGGATTGGGCGGCGTATAAATAAAATTAAACTTGAAACTTGAAACTTTCCTTTTTTTAAATTTAATTGACTTAAAAAAAAATTCATAGCATTATTTAAACATTTTCATTAGGTTTTCATAAAATCACCATTACTATGGAACCTGTGGATGGTTAGAAAATTTTACTACTAACAGTGATACAAAAGTGGCCGGTAGGTATAAAAAGGTTGACTACCCCTGATTTAAAGCAATAAAAAGTAATAGTTCTTAAACAAAAATACCCAAGGGTATGGGAACCAATAAAAAGGTATTAAACTGAAAAGTATAGCAGTAGACTTATATACCGCTTCATAGGGCTTTCAGCCCTCTCTAAGCGGTTTACAGAGAGTCAGCATATTGCCCCCAACAATCTGGGTCCTCATTTTACCCACCTCAGAAGGATGGAAGGCTGAGTCAACCCTGAGCCGGTGAGATTTGAACCGCTGAACTGCTGATCTAGCAGTAGCCTGCAGTGCTGCATTTAACCACTGCGCCACCCTGGCTCATAAAATGTATGACAGGGAAAAATAGGTTCCAAACTCAGCCTTAGAATTAATTCACAATTCTAAATTACACCAATGTATTACATCTTGAGATTTACTTTCAAAATTACATTTTTGAGAAATGTTCAGGTTTAATAGCATTTGTTTGAATATTTACAGCCCTGAATATATTTATTTATTCCCTTCTATGTTGCTCTTTACATATCATTTCCACCTGAGACCTATAGAATATTAAAACCAACAGCAATGACTGCCATCAGCTACTTTTTTCTACAAATTGCTGGAGGGGTGTAATAGTTTCAAGAATGGATGTTTAATATAAGTTTATAAATAATTTTTTTTAACATGAAAAGTACTTTAAAAAAAACATTAGACTATTATAAAAAAGTATGTTGCTCAAGTTGATGGCTAAAATTGTATTTTAGGTATACTTCATGCAAGCGTATATAATTAGTTTTTAGAATATTTTATATTTTATATATTTTATTTACCTTACACATATTGTATATTGCTTAAGAATTATTTTCTTCACTATGCAGAAGTTGTGGGAAAGATGGGTCAGTGAAATCTTATTTAGTAAAAAAAAAATTACTTGGAGATTGATTTACTCCATTCATTCATACTTTCTTTTACAAATAGAAGCAAACATCTTGAAGACATTGTAATTTAAGATTAATTTAAGATACAGTATATATGGGAAATTGTACTTTTGGTAAGTGATTATGGGTGGCCACAGAGTGGTAAAAAAAACAACCCAAGATGACAATCATGAGAGTTTGATTAAGCTCTGCTCTTTTTATGCCCATTGCAACATGTGGTACATTATAAAACAATTGGAGCTTTGATTATGCTCTCATAGCTTCCAAATTAACTTTTTACCATGTCTAGTGGGAAAGATTATGCTGTATATTAATCTTAACAATTAATTTAAATAAGATGGGGTTTTTTTTACTATTGTTTTACTATTTTCATATCAGCATTTTTCTTTTTTCCCCAGTACCAGAGATGTTTGTGCTGCTCTGTATAACAGGTTTTGCTTTCTATATCAATGGCCAACCTCTCCAAAGCCAGATGAAAGGAGAAAACTACTCCACAAAATATGTTTGTAGTATACCTGGGTTACCTGGACTCCCAGGTCCTCCTGGAAACCATGGCTCACCTGGACCACACGGCCGGATTGGGATCCCAGGACGAGATGGACGAGAAGGCAAAAAGGGAGAAAAGGGTGAGAAAGGAAATGCAGGTACTGAATATTCAAACCTTTTAAAAAAACTTACCGTATATACTCGAGCATAGGCCGACCCGAATATAAGCCGAGGCACCTAATTTTACCACAAAAAACTGGAAAAGTTATTGACTCGAGTATAAGCCTAGGGTGGGAAATGCAGCAGCTACCGATAAATTTCAAAAATAAAAATAGATACCAATAATGCCATTGCCCATTGAATAACATATACAGCCTGCCTGTGCCCATTAAATATATAGTAGCCATTGTAAAAATTTGCTCTGCATAACAAATTATTATCACACAATACCGGTGTATTCAATGAAATATTTCACTCACCTCATGATGCTGATGTCCCGCAGTGATGATGATGTCCCGCCTCCTATGACACACGGCACAGTGATTCCTATCATTGGATCACTGTACCAGAGGAGGTGGGACATCGCTATGTGGCTGCTTGCCATAACAAGGAGGAGGTGGGACATCGTTGCAGAGCGGCAGGAGGGGGAGGAAGGGGAATCGTAAGACAGCCCTGCATTACATTAGAACGTGAGGAGGGGGGATGGTGCGGTGCACGCTGCGCGGCAAACTGACACAGAGGGAGGGCAAACTCAGGGGCGCTGGGCCATTCACGAGCGTCACCCAGCGGCATGGCCCCGCCCCTTTTTCTCCTCCATTTCGGGCAAATTTTTCACTGACTCGAGTATAAGCCGAGGCGGCTTTTTTCAGCTCAAAAAGTGGGCTGAAAAACTAGGCTTATACTTGAGTATATACAGTACCAAAACAGGCTTTAGTCCAAATAAGACCTTCAGTTTTTCTAAACCTTGAACTGCTGAACAGTAAGATTATCTACAGTTAGTGCAGCCAAGTGGCTACAAAATAATAATCATGACAGTCCTGTTGACATGCCTCCTTTTAAAGGTGTACTACTCATGATCTCCAGAGAAGAATGAACTTGTAATCCACCCCAGTTGAAAGCTATCAAATTGATGCTAAAAATTCCTTTTAAATCTTGACAAGCTCTTTATTCCCTTTTACAATAATATTGCAAAATATTGCGTAATATTGATATCGACAGAGTAACTGGTGTTAAAAGTAGTGGATATGAGGATTTGTATGCTTCTAATGATGAAGTTCCTATTTATATTTTCAGCCAGCCAGCAAATGGATTCTTTTTATTTATTAAAATTATATGCCACCCATCTTTTCGATGATACTGCAATGGGCTCTACATGGGGTTGCCCTTGAAGAGCATCCAGTGACTGCAGTTAGTCCAGAATGTGGCCGCGCGAGTGATAGTGGGCGCACCGCGGTTCGCCCACATTACACCCATCCTCCGCGAGCTGCACTGGCTACCTGTTGGTCTCCGGGTGCGCTTCAGGGTACTGATGACCACCTTTAAAGCACTCCATGGTAGTGGATCTGGATACTTGCCGATTACCTCCCTCTGACCGATTAGATCACACAGGCTGGGCCTCCTCCGGATTCCATCCGCCAGTCAATGTCGACTGGCGACTACATGGAGGAGAGCCTTTTCTGTTGCAGCTCCGACCCTGTGGAACGATCTCCCTGTTGAGATTTGTACCCTCACCACCATCCAGACCTTCCGCACAGCCCTCAAGACCTGGCTCTCCCAGCAGGCCTGGGGATAGGTTTCCAATTTACCCGCCCGAGTGTTGATTGTTGAATGCATGTTGTGGTTTACCATTTTATTTTGGCCACTTATTGTTTGTCTCTTGTTACCGCACACCCTTCCCTTTGTGATTGTAAGCCGCCCTGAGTCCCCTCAGGGAGAAGGGCGGCCTATAAGTCTTATTAAAATCTACTAAAAAATCTACTAAATACCAGGTGGCTTAAATTTTTTAAAACTATGTAAACAAACAGGAACCAATAGTACAGGAACCAATAGTAGAGAAATGGGGTCTTCTTACATCGCCAACCACCTACAGTTGTAAGTGCCCCACCCCAGGACTCCAAACCAACCAACAAAATCAAGTTTTAATGCCCTTCTGGAAGACCAAAATGGTGGGAGCAAAATTCTCATTTAGAGTGGCAGAGTATTCAGCAGGGTCAGGGCTATAGCTGAAAAGGCTCTTCTCCTTAGTTCCACATGGCAGACTTCCTTGGCAGATGGGATCTGTAGCACCCTCTTCCACTAGGGTGAGTTGGGTGAGCTAATAGCAATGGAGTAAGACAATTCCTCAGATATCCTGTGCCCATATGATCTAGATTTAAAACAGACATGTCAAACTCAAGTTCTGCAGGCCAGATCCAGCCTGCTATATGATTAGATCTGGCCCGCAGGGCCACCCTGGAGACAGTGAAGGGTGGGCCCCCACCGTCTCAGCCCAGGCCCACCCTAGCCCAGCCATGCACTCCCCCTGGGTGCACACACAGGAGGCGTTGAGCGCATGGGAACTGGTGTCCCTGATGAAAGGGAAGCATTCAGAATGCAATTAGTCTGGGAGGCAAGACAGTCACTGGGAATGCCAGCCCCCTGTGTGCTTGCTGCCTCTGTGTGCACACCCAGGGGGAGCACTTGGCCAGGGTGGTGTGGACCAGGGCCAAGCTGGCAGGGGCCAGCCTCTTGTTGTCTCCAGGGTGGCCCCGCAGGCCAGATTTAAGACTGACTGCATTTTGGTCCTGGTGGCCACCATGAAGTTGTTGTAGTTCAGCATCTAGTAGCACCACACCCACCACAAGCACCTCTGCTGCTTCTATGGCCCGCTTGCCAGCTCTCTCCCCACTGGCCCCACAGCCCACAGGCACGTCCCTTTCACCGGGACAGCTTCCATCACTGCCCCGCATGGGAAAGCCACAGCCACAAGCAGCACTGCCATCCTCTCCCCCTCCCCTTGTGCCTTCCTGGTGTTAGATAGGGGGTATGAGTGAAGAGGCAGAAGGCTCAGTTTAGGGAAATATCCTTTATTTCAGCTCCAGAAACAAACAAACCAAAAAAACCTGTGCCGCGGCAGCTCCCTTTAACAGGGAACTGTTTGGCACTTCAGTCAGTGACACGCGTTCATTTCTCCCACCGGAGAAATGGACCAATGAGTGAAGCCTTACGTCGGCTTCACTCCTAATTGTATATTCAATACCCCTCCGCTCCTGAACAATCGTATTTTTTGGAGTATAAGACGCACCAAGATTTTGAAGAGGCAAATTTAAAAAAAAGTTTTTGCACTCTTCAGATCTCCCAAAAATGGCTCATTTTTCTGAAAACAGGCCCGTTTTTTGTCAAAAAAAAAAAAAAAAGCATGCATAGCCTTTAAGAGGCTTGTAGAGTGCTTCTTGGGGCTGGGTGGAGGCAAACATGAGCAAAAAATGGCCCATTTTTTGCTCATTTTTGCCCTCCCTAACCCCCAGGTGCACTCTGAAGGCCTTCTAAAGCTATGCATGGCCATTTTTGCAAAGGGGTGGGTTTTCAGGAGGCCAAAAAATGCTGTATTCAATGTATAAGACGCACCCATGTTTTCACCCTCTTTTTTTGAGGAAAAAGGGTGCGTCTTATACTCCAAAAAATATGGTATGCGTTACCCAATCATTTTCATTCAAGGCACATAGTCATGTAGATAGGCGGGGCTACGGTGTGTGCAGCTGGACCTATGATGCTCATTCATATTGACAGCAGTGGTCTGAGTAGGCAGGTCTTTTGCCACTCCCTCCACCTTCTGTGGAACTGCCTCAAAGTCCTATTGCGGCATGGCCGGTTCCGTTCGGCCTGACTTCTTCCAAGACCCCTTGCTGGACACCTGGATATTCAGAGATCCTTCACTGGACCCCTGGTTCACCAGATAAGTGTTTGCGTGTCTCCTCCTGGCTTGAGACTAGTATTGGTGTGTGGTTGAATTGGTTTGCAGTGTCCCTAGTTGTTAGCGCCGTTTCTGTTTCTGCTTGTTGTCTGTAATTATGGCTTAATCATCCCCAGAGTACAGCTCTTACCCTCCTCTAATTCTACTTGGTAGGATCAGGGGCCTGTGATTTGGTTGGCACCCATGTAGTGTAATTTGGCTATATACTAGATTGCCCACACTAAATGACCAACATTTACTGGTTGAGTCCACGGGTGTCTCTGCTTTGTAGAGCGGGTGAAGTCTATCCAGCTGTGATCTTATTTTCCTGCCCATTAAAAGTTCTACTGGACTTGTATGTGTGGTGGCACTTGGTGTAATGTGTTATGCTAATAGTAGTTTATCGATTTTTGCTTGCCAATCCCCGGGGTCCATTCTTGCTAGTGTTACCTTGGTAGATCTCACCATCCTTTCTGCTTGACCATTGGTAGCCGGATGCCCCGGTTCAGACAAGGCATGGCGGATTCCTTGCTCCGTTAAGAAAATCTCAAATTGATTTGCTGTGAATTGTGGGCCATTGTCTGACACTACAATGTCTGGCAGGCCATGTGTGGAAAAAAGTTTCCTCAAAACCCTGATAACCGCTTTGGCTGTGGTACTGGTCATAATTGCTACTTTGAGCCACTTAGAATAGGCATCTACCACGATGAGGAATGTTTGTCTCTGAAATGCCCCTGCAAAATCTATATGCATTTGTGTCCAGGGTGCTGTAGGGACCCCACATTCATGTGGGTACAACAGGTGGTACCGGTCTGGATTCCTGGCAAGGCATACACGTGTGCGACCCATTCTTCTATCTCCTTATCCATCCCAAGCCACCAGACATACCTCCTAGCTAATGCTTTCATTCTGACCATGCCAGGATGACCCATGGGCAATGCTTTTAGTATGGATTCCCTTAATACTTGTGGTATCACGACTCTAACCCCCATAACAAACACCCCTTTAGTGTGGACAATTCTACTTTCTGAGTTTTGGACAGCTTAAATTCACTTCCTATTATTCTTTCTGGCCACCCACTCCACATCCAGTTTAAAATTCATGCCAAAGTTCTATCTTTGGCAGTTTGTCTCGCAATTTTGGCAGCTGTGATGGGGCCAGTTGCAAAGTCTTCGATTAACAGGATGGATGTGGCCGGTGCCAGTCCTCAACAAGGTCTGGTAGTGGGCATTGACTGAGAGCGTCTGCATGATCAATGGTTTTTCCCAGCCGATAAACAAGACGATAGTTATAAGCGGCTAGGAAAACAATCCATCTCGTCATTCTGGGTGACAATATGTTTAGGGTTGGTCAATCCCCTACGATGATGCCAAATAGCAGTTTGTGATCTGTGGTTAATTTGAACTCCCTTCCGTATAGGTACTTGTGAAAATCCTTGACCTCTGCTACTGCAGCCAATGCTTCCTTATCCAGCTGGCTGTAGTTTTGTTTGGCTTTTGACAATGTCTTTGAGTAAAACATGATTGGTGCCTCATCACTGTTTGGCAGCCGGTGGCTAAGGACAGCTCTGATGCCAAAAGTGGATGCGTCACAGGTTAATATGAGGGGTAAGATTTCATTGTATTGTACAAGAACACAATTTGATGTTAAAAGTTCCTTTATGGTTGTGAAGGCAGATGCTTCTTTACGCACCCCCCCCCCCCACCAGACCACTTTTTATCCAATAACCAGTGAAGCGGTTCAGCAACTGTTGCCTTTTGTGGCAGAAAGATGCTGTAAAAGTTCAACAAGCCTAGGAATGCTTGAAGTTCTGTTTTATTGGTTGTGGTGGGGGCTTCCTGAATTCCCTTTATTTTGCTGTTGGTGGGGTGAATGCTTGACTCATCAATTAAATATCCCAAAAATTTGACTTGGGATACATCTATCTGGCATTTTTCTTTCTTCACCTTGAGTCCCACTTCCTGAAACCAACTCAGGACTATCCATAATCAATGGATTAGTTGTTCTTTGTCTTTGGCTGCCATGAGGACATCATCAAAATAAGGCACTACCCCCTGAATGCCCTGAATAAGGCACTCCATTAGGCTTTGGAAAAGTCCTGGGGCCACGCTTATCTCAAATGGCAATCTCTGGCATTTAAATACCTCTTTATGCGTTACAATCATCTGTGTCCCTGCAGCAGCAGCATCAATAGGCAACTGTTGATAGGCTTGTGCTAAATTGAGTTTGGTGAAAAAACCTTTGCCCAGAGAATGCAACAGGTGTTGTACCACTAGCACTGGATATGCGTTCTGTTGCAATTAATTGTACATTTGTAATCAGCACAGAGGCGAATTGAGCCATCTGGCTTGATTGGTGTGATGACTGGTGTCTCCCACCTCGTGTGATCAATTGGCTCTAAAAACCCCTGTGCAATTAGTTTATCTAATTGCTCATCTATTTTGGGCCAGAGAGCAAAGGGGACTCTTTGCGGCTTCAATCTGACAGGGGCAACTTGAGGGTCTAGATTGAACGAGATAGGGGTCCCCTTATTCTTGCCTAGGCTTCCATCATAGACGTCACTGAATTCAGTTATCACAGCCTCTATGTCGTCTTCTTGCATAGTGTTGATGCCAGTCAGTCCCAAGCCCAGGACTTCGAACCACTCTACCCTGATCAGGCTCGGAAGGTCTTTGTTCACTATGGTCAGTGATAGTGGCCAATGTTCCCTCTAAGCTGCGCAGCTGCATGGCCATGCACATGTCAAGAAAACATCACGCAGCAGTTTCCAACTGCTGCGCAGTGTTTTTAGTGTAATGAATCCTTGGCTCTGCCAGCTGCCTTCCTCCCCCGAAATGAAACTGCTCAGCCAGGGCAAGCAATGAAGCCGAAATGATGCCATGCAATTCAGGACCGAGAGGAATTGACAAGTCGGGCAGGTAAAAATCCTCCCCCGCCGCCACCACCACCAGCAACCCCTGGCCCAGGACTCCATTCAAGCTTGTCACTACCAAGCCAGTTCCGTCTTTCGGCAGGCTCAGCCAATCACCACACAAGCAACTCAAAGGTGGTCATGAATAAAAGGCGGGAGCATCTCAGGGCTAGACTCGGCCTCCGCAAAAGGAAATGTGCGATAGACGGGAGGGAGGTGTTGGTGGAGAGGGAATTGCGGCAGCGGCAGCTTGTGCCTCAGTTCAGACGGGCGTGTCGCATCCATTTTGCCGTGTGGCCTGGTGGGCACTGGGGCTTCTCCTGGTGGTTGTCTCCTCCTTCCTTCTGGGTAGAGCGGAGCACTTCAATCACCCGGCACCTGCAGCCCCCATCGCTTATTGCCATCTATCTGGGACTGTTTTTTGAAGCTCTGAGCATGTAAGGCAGGCGGTGAGTCCACGAATTGTTTTCCTGAAAGTAATCTCCACTTAACGGAGCGGGGCTTCCTTGTGATAACTGTGAACAGGATCACCAGCCCCAAAGGGCTGCTGGAAGCACATTAGAGCACTCTGCCTTTGGGGAAGCGGTTGGATTTCAGGTTCCCGATCGGTCTGTTGCACTTATCTATTGCAAAGTGTAGGTGTGAAACACACACACACACACACACATTTAGTCTGGGAGGGGATTTCTTTCGGTTTGATTCAGAAAGTGTAGGATCATATACCTCTTTCCCTTATCTGTCAGGGGAAGGCTTTGCTGACACTTGAATGCTGTCATTATGTATTTTCTTTTTAAATGCTTTGAATTATCTTCTATTTTTTTACCAATGGCATAAGAGAAGTAAGGGGTTATTTTCAGGAAACAGAAAACTGACCTACAGTATTGGTTCACATCTTTTATGTATCTTTGTATTTTTACATCTGAAAATTAGTACTTACAAATCAACATTTCATCACACATTCCATGCATTATTATATTATTTGCATATGAAAGGGTTGTATATTAAATGAGCCATTTAATATATTGAAAACCAACATTATTTTCTGTTGGTTCATCCTCTCAAAGGTGACTAATCAGATTTCTTTAGCAAGTTCAAATTGGCTAACCCCCATGTAGATTGTTTTGGCAGCAGTACAGAGTCTACTAGTTTTTGGGGGTCAGCCATGGTCAGCTAGGTGTTACCATCCACAGTATTGATACAGCAAATAGTTCCAGTTCTTGGATCATCATATAAAAACAAATGGTTAAATATAGTTGACAGCCAGCCAATATATAAATGTTGTATAGATGCAATTCAATAAATAATAGGTTTGTTTCTTTATATACCCCAATTGCTAATCTACATCAATTGGTAATTTATTCATAACTTGCTAATATCACTGCAGACTATTGGATAATAAGGGAGAAAGTATAAAGCATATAAAGTAATTCATAGTATGGAAAATGTGGATAGAGGGAAGTTTTGATCCTTTTCCCATAGAGAGTCATCCATTGAACTTGAATACAAGTAGTCCTCAACTTACTATATATATATTATATAGTTATATATTATATAACACTTTTAATTAAGCAGGTACCTTGAATAAACATAATTTTGAGTTTCAAATAACACTGATTTCGTTGTTGTCTTGGGTGACATCTGTGAAAAAAATTCAGGTGCTCAGGCATGAAAATGTGCCGCTCAAACACTAAACTTTTCCGCGCACACTGAAAAAAAAATAGAGGGAACATTGGTAGTGGCCCCTCAAATTGTTTGAATTGTATTTTTCAGAGCCCACTTCCCAGCACTGGGATGCATTTTCCTTGGTAGTCTTTTAAAATTACCTTCTGCGGTTTTAGCTGCTTTCTGGCAAATATCCGGATCATTTTCCTTATGGTAGTCGAGGATACAATAGACAAATATGATCCAGTATCCACTTCCATGTCACATGGAATGCCTTCAATTTTCACGGTGATGTGAAATCTTTTTGATTTATATGCATCAGCATACCCCACTATTGTTTGATGGATTTCCTTTGCTTCCGCTGGCCAATCATCTCCCCTCTTGTATTTTGAAAATGGCGCCTTCTGGAAACTCGGCTGGGGCCCGTGTGACTGTGTCTGTGCTATTGGTGGCCTCAGGCAGTGATAGGTGATCTGGTTTGCTCGACAAACCCCAGCTATATGACCTTTACGTTCACATCATCAGCAAATTGCATCTTTAATTTTACAAGCTGCCCTGGGGTGATTCCCGCCACACCCGGCACAGCCTGATAGTCTCTGGCCCGCTTCTGCTTGTCCAGCCTTCCAGTCGGATTTTATTCAGTTGATGTTCTCATCCTCTTCAATATTTATATCCTTGTCTGTGCCTTCTGGATATCCGGCCATCGCCTCCCTTGATGAAGAGACACTGCTCACCTTTCGGATAGTAGCAGCAGACTTATCAGATGTCTTGGCGGACTGTGCTTTCTCTAGGGTGTCCTTAAATGTGATGCTTCTCTTAGCTAACAGTCGCTTTTGTAGGCTTAAATCCTGCATCCCCAACACTAGCCTATCTCACATCATTTCCTCCAAATTAATAAATGCACATTCAGCTGCAATGTCCCTCAAATTAGCAACAAAGTCATTTATTGTCTCACTCATCTTCTGATCTCTGTGGTAGAATTCATGCTGGCAGTTTAATGGGGATGCTGAGAGTGCATAATGTTCCTTCAAGGTGTCTTGCAGTGTCTTCCATTCAATAGTCTTGACATCTGTGGGTGCTGAGAGGGATTTAGCCATCTTGTAGATTTGCGGTCCATAGTAACTCAAGAACAGTGCCCTTTTTTGGATTTTATAAGCCTTGAAGGTTGTTAGCTTCCATGAACATTCTAAACCAACCCATATATGAGGACCACTCCTCTGTAGCCAGATCAAATTGTGCTGGTGGTATGTGGGAAGGATGATTGCAGGCTGCTGGGTTTCTGTGAAGATGTCAGTGGATGCCATGCACTGTGCCATCCTTTGTTCTCTTCTAATATCCCACCTTCATCATCAGTGTTAGATAGGGAGTATGAGTGAAGAGGCAGGAGGCTCTGTTTAGTGAAATATCCTTTATTTCAGCTCTGGAAACAACACACACACACACACACACACACACACACACACACACAATCCACGCCACAGCAGTTCCCAGGCACTTCAGCCAATGACACTCGTTCATTTCTCCTGCCAGAGAAATGAACCAATGAGTGAAGCCTTACGTCGGCTTCACCCCTAATTGAATATTCAATACTGGGCATGGAGGGAGGGAAGGAAGGAAGGAAGGAGATGGGAATGAGAAGGAGGGAGGGAGGAAGGAAATTGGAATGAGAGGGAGGGAGGAGCTGAGGGAAGTCCTGCCTTAGCATTTAGTCACCAGCAGCCTGCTGCTCTTTTACCATCCCCTTGACCCTTCCTCCTGGCCTCTCCTGGTGATCTCCCATCCTATCGCTGATAGCTTACAAAGTCGGGTCTCCTCCAGGGAGTGGGCCTCCCTCTGCACTTCACCCTCCCACACCCACCATGAACAACCTGAACAAGGAGAGTAAGCACAGCAGCAGCCTCGAGGAGGAGATAGGTGTGGCAAGGTGCCCACACACGTGGTTGCCAGCAGTTTGGGAAGGCAAGGAGCTTGTGTGGCACCAAATTTTGTCCATGCTGAGTTAACCAATGCAACTTGTTCAATCTTGAGCCAGCCATCTCAAGTCAGCCATACCCAATAAGTGGTGTCACGTCCACCTAGTCATGGCGAGCTGGCTGTGATCACCCAGCCACACCCACCTGGCCACTGTGAGTTGTCATAGTCTTACATGCAACTGGCCCTTTGAGGGTAACCATCAGTGGTGGGTTTCAAAAATTGTTCGAACCTACTCTGTGGGTGTGGCCTCCTTTGTGGGAGTGGCTTGCCACCCATGTGACCGGATGGGAGTGGCTTGCCGCCCATGTGACCGGATATGAAGATGCCGACGACACTTGTCAGATCCACCTTAAATTACCTCACATACAGCACTGGCATGCATAAGAATATGATGTCAACTTGTTTTTTAAAAGGCATCTTTGGTTTGCATTAAAACAACTTCAACACACGCAATGTTCTGATTGCACCACAAACGCAGTAGTCATCCTTACCTTTCACAGAGGCACTGGGTTTTATAAATATGAGCATGATAGTGTAGAATAATCATATCCAAGGACCAGTGGTGGGTTTCAAAAAATTTTGGAACCTCTTCTGTAGGTGTGGCCTGCTTTCCGGGTCCACTGGTGGAACCTCTTCTAACTGGTTCGGTAGATTTGACGAACCGGTTCTACCGAATAGGTGCGAACTGGTAGGAACCCACCTCTGGTAACCATAATGTCCATGCAGCCCTCAATGAAATTGAGTCCGACACCTCTGATTTAAAAGGTAATAACCAACACCTTGAATTGGACTCAGAAGCTAACTGTAATCAATGAACAGTCGCACAATAGCAGTGTTATCCATGCCATCCCAGGGGCCTCAGAACTGTGTGCATCACTGCATTCTGCACCAGCTGTAGCTTCTGAATATTGTTCAAGGGTACCTCATGTTGAGCGTTTTGCAGCAATCCAACCAAGAGGTGACTAGACATGAGTGCCTGTGTGCAGGGCCTCCCAATCTAAGTAAGGATGCAACTGGCAAACATTTTTGAAATGCTATGTAGTGTTTGTATTAAATAAGAGAGAGAGAGAGAGAGAGAGAGAGAGAGAGAGAGAGAGAGAGAGAGAGAGAGAGAGAGAGAGAGACACCATATTAAGTTCTGAAATCGTCTCTTATTTTGCTGTTAGATAAAGAGAATGGCTAAAGAATTTAGGATTGTAAGCAGTATCCTGATTAATTGGGCCCCTAACACATTTAGGGAAAGGGAGAAAAAGAAGAAAATCTGATTTCTTTAGAGACTATCCGAATGTTGCCTGAGGAACATTAAGGGGAAACCAGGATTATCAGGACTGGGTGTGGTTATGTGTCCTACTCCCTGAACAAAAGTAGTTATAAATCATTTGATTCATCATGTGATCATCGATGAATCCTCTGGTACTAATTAGGATTTATTCCAATATTGTTTTATTGAGACATCTCTATGGGAAGAAGGAATTTTTAAGTACCTTATGATATAATTTAAGGGGAGGAGTCTAATTTCATAATCAGATGTAAAGACAATGGAATTGTCAAAATTAGTAAAACATGTTTATTGATATTTAGATGTTTAAATATCTCCTTATTCTAAATTACTTTGTAAAGTCTTGGATCCAAAAGCAGTAAAAATTAAGCAACCCTGCAAATTCAAGTAATTTGTTAATGGCAATTTACAGTTCTCAATTAATGAAATTAAATAAAACAGTTCATGGCAGATGTGAATACTGTCATGTAGCCAGATTTCAGTTTCAGTCACTTTAAAAATTGTCCTGCTAATGTTTGCATTCATTTAATTAAAGTTTGGGTCACACAAAAGATTAATAGGATTAAATGCATACTTTAAGTAGTAATGACACAAATCTAAAATTGCTGATAGTGAATGAGGGAAATTTTCCCAATAGAAATTTTTAGAGGAAGGGAGGAACCTTATTCTTTTAGCTATGATTAAAAACATATGCACAAAACACTAAGAAGAAATAAGTCAAATAAATTATGAATTAAAAAAAGAAAAGGAAATATAGGAAACCCCTGGGTTCACAGCCTGTGAAAGTAGAGTGGGATGTACATTAAACTAGAATGTGCAATAAATTCCAAAGTAGTATATTTATGTCATTTGTGTTAATGTATATAATTTGTGCAATTATGTCATTTGCATCACTTTACCCAATTTGTAGTAACTTCATTAACAAAAGATACAAATTTCCTTCAATATATACTGCTTGGACAATGGACTCATCAATTGATAAAACTTAACGCAAGGAAAAATGTATGTCCTAGCTAACCAGCCTTCAACTATATCCATTTACTGCATCATAAATTGCTTTTTGTACTTTAAATTTATTATTTCTGTCTTTTCTGATATATAACCATTTTCACTTCTTTCTACATACTCTATTATCTTTTCAGCATAATTTATGCATTTAAAATATCTCTCTTTCCCATTTTTCTGTAACAATCTATCAAAGTTCACAAATTCATCTACTTGCTCTTGTTTTCTGCCATTTTATAAAGTTTTTAACAATTCATCCCATTTTCTCTGGAAAAAAACAACTAACATAACCTTTGATACAGCAATTTTCATATCCATGCTGGTCAGACAAATCACCCAACAGTCACTGAAAATTATTCAGGTTTTCAGTCAACAACATTGTCTACATACAAAATTACATGTACATTGACACTCCCAAACAGCTCAAAACTCTAATATTGCTGGAAGCATTTATTTTACATAAATAATGGCAGCCAAGTAAAGATCACATATCTTTGTTCTACTCTTTGCTCAGTGCTGAACTATTTGCTAAGCATTTGATGATTCCCAAATATTCATCCCATAGAAGAATAGAGGTGGAAGGGACCTTGGAGGTCTTCTGGTCCAACCCCCTACTTATTTTATATTTACATCATATATCACTCTTACCAGGGGTGGGTTTCTCGCCCCGTTCCAACCGGTTCGGTTGGAACGGGGCCGGCGGTGTCCTCGTGCACGCGCGCAGTGCACGCATGCGTACTAGCGTCTGCGCGACGCTCCAGCTGCTCCTGGATGATTGCGCAGGTGCTGTATGCGTCCTGCGCATGCGTGGAAGCGCAGAACTCGTCAAAACCTGGTAAGGACCGTGGGCGGGCGAGCGCACCCTTCGCCGTTCCCGGAAGTTACTTACTTCCGGGTTCGGCGACCAACCGGTTCGCAGGGACCGCCGCGAACCGGTTGAAACCCACCCCTGACTCTTACCAATAAGCTTCTAATATAATATGCACACAAAATGTGCTGTAATGGAAGTCTGTTACTTTTATACTTTTATAAATCAACATTTGTATAATATAGCTTTCCACATTTCTACTCCTTCCCCATCATCATTTCCTAAATTTTGCTCATTGTCATCTTTTGTAGTCTCTTAAATCAGACTTCTGCTACATACTTTTTCAGGAATATTTAATTAAACAAATGTCCTTTTAATTTTTACATTCATTTTTCTACCAATCTTCACATAACTGATGCAGTCTTCACAACCTATTAGAACAGTCACATAGGCATTCCAAAAGCTATTTTCATAGTTCTCCAATTAAACCTTCCAGTTTTAAGATTTTTCAATTTTGTCATAAACATTTATTCCATCCTGTTCATCATTGTTTACTTAGGCTCTAATGTTCATAGCATTATAATTACAATTATATTTCTCATACAATTTTTAATACTCCTTGCAGCATTCTCTGACTTGCTTCATTCAAATAATTACTATTCATTTCTTCCTCTAGAAGGTCCATTTTTAGATATTTTCACCCATTTTCAAAATGTTATTTAATTTCCAACAATATCTCTCTGCATTTTCTCATTATCTTTTTATAGTTATTAACCATTGTTTGTTCTCTTTGATAACATTATTTGCAAGTATCTTTAAATATATACATTATATAATATTATTATTTCATTCTCATTTTTGGAGCAATCATTCTTTTATAATCATTTTTATCATTCACAGACTCTTTCATATCATTATTCCCAAAAAATATCTGTTTTAAATTTAGCACAACTTTCTGGAACTTAGTGTCAGGCCTACAGCCATCTTTTCTTTTGGGTCTTTGGCCTGCCATACTTTCTATTATTCTGCTATGCAATTTCTATTGTGACAGAATGGGAGAGGGGATTGTAAGGAGTCATATGCTATGTAGTCACTACAAAGTTCTTTCTAGAAAGCCAAGGTCATCCTTTGTCTCTGCACCTGACTGGAACTGGATGGATGGAACTGCCAGCATGGCAGTGGGAGATTGGACCATGTGATGGACTTGTGGGTGTGGGGGCAAGATCTTAAACTTTCAACTGGGTGGGGAAAACCGGGAAGCTTTCAGATTGGAATTTTCCCAGATGTGTCAACATGGCTCTCTTAATAAATTGGAACTTTGAGCAATACTTTGCCTTGGAACCCTAATATTAACCCGAATCTCGCTTAAAATACTTCACCAGCCACCCCAAATTTCGGGGTGCTATCCAGGGTCCTGAGCCCCAGCACCAACTTGAGCCCGGCGGCATAAGGATTCAGGGAAGATGGAGCCCATGCAAAAGTAGTAGATGACAGATTGCCTATCTGTCGAGATGATCTACATGCCTTCAAAAGCCATGGTGGAAGCTGTGGAGGCCACAGAGAGGGAACACCAGCTGGGAGCCAGGCGCAAAGAGCCAACCCCTAGGCATCCCCCACAATCGGAGCTAACTCTACTATTGTAACGTGTGGGTTGTTGTTGTGAGGGAATTGACACGCAGGAGCCATGTGCAAGACAGATCTTTATTATAACACAGGTGACAAGCGATTCAAACGTTCCCTGCAACTGTCAGGGTATTTATACTAGCACTCAGACCAACTGTCAAAACGACCAACCAATCAGGTCGCAGCTGGTATTTGCATATTGAATATGCAACACTCCTTCCCCCCAGTTCTAAAGACCAAATGACCAGCCAATCACATCGCAGCTGGTATTTGCATATTCAATCTCTCTCCTTTCCCCCAGTTCTGCTGTTTCAAGATGGTGGTGAGTCCTTCGTAGCTAAATTTTAGAACCAGGAAAAAAAAAACAGGTCCTTTGGAATCTTTGCAGCAGGGAGGCTCTCGTTGTGTTGTAGCTCTTGTTGGTTCGAGAAGCAAGCGGTGGCCTTTGCAGCGGAAGGAGGCTCATGGTGTAGAGGACAGTCTGGTGTATGTTGTGAGTGTGCTAGTGTTGGAGAGGCTTTAGACAGGCTGAGAGAGCGTAGCCGGTGGTGCTAGGTGGCAGCTTGGAGAACGAGGCTGCTGTTGAACGCAGCGGTTGGAACGAGGCGGTTGGAGTGCCGTAGGAACAGCTGGTGGCAGGCATGCCGTAGGAACAGCTGGTGGCAGGCAGGCAGGCAGGCACAGCTGGCGCAGTTTAGCCATCACGGTCCATAGCTCGTCCCTGAGTAGTGGCGGCGGCTCCAGTCGAGGTTAAGCGTAGGAAGCCCGTCCCTCGGACGGATGGAGGCCGCGCCTGGAGCTTACTGAGGTTGGCTACAACCGGAGGCCGCTGTTGATGTCGCTTGCTGGCCATACCGGCGGCCCTGACAGGCCCTCAATGTAGGAAAGAAAAATTTTTTTTTTCCTGCGTTCACGTTGGCTGATGTTGTTAGGCTCTGCGGGAATCGCATATCAATCCCATCCTCGTCGCCAGTATTGTAAACGTGTGGGTTGTTGTTGTGAGGGAATTGACATGCAGGAGCCATGTGCAAGACAGATCTTTATTATAACACAGGTGACAAGCGATTCAAACGTTCCCTGCAACTGTCAGGGTATTTATACTAGCACTCAGACCAACTGTCAAAACGACCAACCAATCAGGTCGCAGCTGGTATTTGCATATTGAATATGCAACATCTACAAAATGAAGCCATGGGATTTACTTCCCCTAAGGAGTTGCTGTTAGAGCCACAGGGGGATGCATGATCAGCCTCGACCCATGAGTGGAGAGGATCAAAGCCATTGTATAAAAGTCAAGACTTCTATACAATGCCTTCAGTAAAAGAGAGAAGGTGCACCTAACTTGCAATGATCCTACTGGAACAAAATGCACCATTCCCTGCCAAAGAGAATTATTATCTTGTGTTTAATAATAGTGTATAAAATAATGCTATGGTTAAAATGGTTTCCTTTCTCTTAGGTGTAAGAGGAAAGATGGGTCCTGCAGGACAAACTGGAGACAAAGGAGACCAAGGACAGTCTGGCAAAAGAGGGCCTACAGGATTAGTAGGAGGTAAAGGTGACATGGGACCTCTTGGTCCATTAGGACCAAAAGGGGAGAAAGGAGAAAGAGGAAAAACCGGTCCACCGGGAATCTGTAAATGTGGGCAAATCGTACTGAGATCAGCTTTCTCTGTGGGTATTACTACAAGTTACCCAGAGGAAAGAGTGCCAATCATATTTAACAAAGTCCTTTTTAATGAAGGAGGACATTATAATCCTTCAACAGGAAAATTCATCTGTGCCATCCCAGGGATTTATTATTTCTCCTATGACATTACATTGGCAAATAAACACCTTGCCATCGGTCTAGTTCATAATGGAAAGTTCCGGATAAAGACATTTGATGCTAACACAGGAAACCATGATGTGGCATCCGGGTCAACTGTGATTTACCTCCAGCCTGAGGATGAGGTTTGGCTTGAGATCTTCTACACTGACCAAAATGGCCTTTTTTCTGATCCCACATGGGCAGACAGTCTGTTTTCAGGATTTCTCTTATATGTGGATACAGACTACCTTGATGCTCTGTCAGATGAAGATGACCTGTGATGGAGATGACTACATACTTCTAAATGAACAAAAAGCAGTGAACAGAATCTGCCCTTCCCTCTTAATAAAGGCGATGCCTTTGTCTGGAATTTTGTTTTTGTTGTCAAATGCCCCAAAGTAAAAGATTTATTTTCAAATAATAGAAACTTTAATGATTGTATGCTTCTTTATAGAATCCAAGAAATAAAAAAAAACAGGTTTAATAGTATTTAAATACAATTAAATATAATATTTTAGACAATAAATATTGAGTAGTGACAAGGTTCTTGTCAATGACGGGAGTTAGTTGAGTAGTTGAACAATGATTATTATGAAAACATAGATATCAGTAGTAAAGATTTTATTTTTTTAAAAAAGAGGTAAATCTGGAGTAATAAGACATGCTATTACAATTACCTTTTGAATGATTTCATCCCAAGCATAATAGATAAAAATGAATAGATCAACTTCTGTAGATTTTTAAGTCAAACCATTAATTAATCCAACTCTGTATTAGCTATTCTAGAGTTGATGAATATCTCTGGAGACAACTATATTTTTTCTCCCCTCCATGATAACTACATTCTTTGTGGGAAAGAATTTTATTGGTTAATTATTCTGCTAGGAAATTTATCCTTACTTATAGGTTGCTTCTCTCGTTGATTAATTTCCATCGGTTGTTTCTTGTCTTGCCTTCTGGTGCTTTGGAAAACAGGTTAACCTCCTTTCCTTTGTCGCAGCCCCTCAAATTGAACTGAATTAAATTGACATTGAATTGGAACTGAACTCCCACCCCTCCCAGACCTGTGGTTCTCATTAATTCCTCATGCTGATGCTCAGAAAGTGAATTAGAATCAATAAAGTACTTCTTTTGGGGATTTGATCCATTTAGCGCCATATTTTACCTTGAAGACTTTTTTGGGAATAAATTCTTAGATAATCAACATTTTCCTTGCAATGAAATACAATTCTATTCCCCCATAGTTACTTTTAAAAATTAAGAAGTAGATTTTTCTTTCTCAAGAGCTATATTAAAATATATGTATTTTTTCCTCTGAAAATGAAATGTTGCCTTCATAAACATCATCATTCTGAATGACCCAAATCTTCATAATCAATCACCATCATTTCACTTCATTATTTGCTTTTCTTGGCTAATTACAACTTAATATTCTCATTTGTTTCTAATCATTTTTCTTGTTACCCTGTACCAGAGGTGGGTTCCTACTGGTTCGGCCAAGCCGGTAGTGGCATTCCGGACTGGGTCACAGAACCGGCAGTACCCCCGAATTGGTTCCCTGGTCACCACTATTGCCGCCACCATCTCTCTTTTTTTAGTTCTGCGCATGTGCAAAAAAATGTCCATTGAACTGAGCATGCGCGCACGTGCAAAGCGCACACATGAGCAAACCGGCAGTAATGCCAGCTGAAACCAACCCCTGCCCTGTACTTATATTCATTGTGTAAGTAATTATGTTGCAATATAATTAGTATTTAATCCAGGTTCCACTCTAAAGCAAAAATACCATTTAGCTTTGCTCTATTTTAAATATTGGAATCTTACTAAAGTAATTAAAAATGTGATGTTTTCTTTCAACATACTTTGACTGGATCATCAACACCATCCTCATGGAAAAACAATTGTATTGCCATATGCCATGCAATTATTCTTGCACTGGAAGTTCAAATAAGCAGATTGGTGTCAGATGCAGCCCTGATGTGCCCATCTGTGGACAATTATAACTTGGTTTTATGAGAGTTTTTCTTGAAAATAATCCAGAAGCAAATACAGAGCACCCTATCTAGATTGTTCTTGGCTGTGAGGATTGCCTCTCCTAATTTAAAAAAGTGAAGACTCTTGAAACAAAGTATTTAAAAAGGAACCTTTTATTAAGCAGAAGTGACAGCAATGGATTCAAAGCAACATCTGAATCCCCTTAGGCAAGACAAGTAGAATTAAAGCAGTAGAGACCGTCCCTTTAGCCAGATGCAAATTCAGCCAATCCATAGGTGGGATGATGCTATCAGCCACCCTGAGAAACAAAATAAGCATAAATTCTGTTGGCTATCTTCCATTGGCTATCAAAGTGAAACAATCCAGATGGCCATCCCTCCTATACATTCCCCAAGAGGCGAGAAGATTATAGAAGACCCACTAGAAACAGGAAATAGCTTAATGTGAGAACTAGGAAAATATGGAGATGTAGCAGGTATGATAACTGATAACTAAAAATGTAAAGGAAGAACAAAATAAAGAATTAGAAAGAATAATAGGACTGCAAGTGACAAAGAAAGTTAAATATCTTGGAATATGGCTAACTGCAAAGTGCTCAACTCTAAAAGGAAATAATTATACAAAATTAGTGCAACAAATAAAAAAAGATTTAGAACTATGGGGGAAACTACAACTAACATTATCAGGGAAAATAGCAGCGATAAAAATGAATGTACTACCCAGACTATTATACCTATTTCAAATAATCCCCATAAAATTAGGGAAAAAATTCTTTACTGAATTGAATAAGATTATATTAAAATTTATATGGCAAGGGAAGAAAGCCAGGATAAAGTTGAAAGCTCTACAGGGTGATAGAAGCAGAGGTGGTATGGGACTCCCGGACTGGGAGTTTTATTACAAAGCAGCAGCACTAACATGGATCAGGGATTGGATAAATTTAAAAAATAAAAGAATACTAACATTAGAGGGCCACGATTTGCAAATGGGATGGCATTTTTTCCTATGGGAAGAGGGTAAAAAGAAACAAAAATACTTCCACAAACACTATATTAGAGATGCACTGAAACAGGTCTGGAATAAAATTAGAGAAAAACATTACATGAAAATACCGATATGGCTTTCCACTATGGAAGCCATCACACATCCCAATACACTAGATCTATCGAAAATGATTAGATATAGTGGAATTTTAGACAGCCAAGGGAATTTGAAAACAAATCCAGAATTAAAGGAGCAAAATATAAATATAGATTGATGGCCATATCTCCAACTACAATCGAGATACAAAAAAGACGTAAAAGAATATGGAATATACACAGAATTACAACAAAGAGATAAAATTTTAATTGGCCCGGAAAATAAATTCATAATGAAAATTTACAAATATTTATTAGAAGTAACATTAGAAGAAGAAAAAGTTAAAGCTTGCCTGATAGCGTAGGCCAAAAACTTTGGTTACAACATAGATCTAGTGGATTGGGAGAGAATTTGGAACACAAATTATAAACTAACACGATCAGCAGCACTTAAAGAAAATATATACAAAATGTTTTATCGTTGGCACTTATCACCAACAAGATTGGCTAAAATGTACCCAAAAATGAAGCTGACCTGCTGGAAGTGTAAAAAAGTACAAGGGACTTATTATCACATATGGTGGACCTGCCCAGAAACACAAAAATATTGGACAAAAATTTGGAAATGGGTGCAAGATATTACAGGAGAACAGATAAAATACAAACCCGAAATCTTTCTACTGAGAATAATTAAAGGGAAATATACAAAGAAAATTAAGTACATATTAATACATCTGCTAACTACAGCTAGAATAGCATTTGCCCAATGCTGGAAACAAAATAATACCCCTTCGGACGAATTAGTGATAAAAAAAACTTTGGATTGTGCAGAGATGGACAAATTAACACTGAAATTAAAAGATAAAGAAGAGTCGGAATATTATGAAATTTGGAACAATTGGTACAAATGGCTGCAAAACAAGAATAAAATTAATTAAGCCAAAAAAACATATATAAATATATATAGAACTGTGTACAAAGGTGTGTAAATATAGAAGTGAAATATTATATGCATGTACAGGTATGATGACATAAGAATGTTGATGTAATGACTGTAAAGTGTTGTAGAAGGGAAAAATAATTTAAAAATCTGCAAAAAAAAGTTATAAAATACCAGTTGTCATAGGCAATACTAATGAATCCAATCCAGTCCCCCCTTCTCCCAATTGAATGGCAGTATCACTTTTAGGGATCTGACATTGGCTCAGCAATTTTGAGGCTCTTGTTCTTATTTACAGGATAGGAAGAAGTTCCCTCAAAAGTGTTTCCATTTAATTTCATTCTGCAGGGGATGCCTTGCTGTCTGCAGTTGTCAATACTCATGGGCAATATGGCACCCAATATGTAGATAAAATTCCTTTGAAGGCCATGGAAGGTTTCTAGCCACATAAATTAAAACTCAGTTTGCTCATATAATATTTTGTAAACCACGTAAGTCAACTTTTTAATAATTGTTGTACATAACAGTATCATATTTATCCATCTGCATTTATTGTATATAATAATAATTTTAATAGGAAGCAGATTTTTTCCCATGTGATGGGTGAATGCATACAACCCACATATGCGTGCTAGTTGTTTCTGGCTCTAGGGATGGTGCTAATCTCTGTTTCAAAGCCGAAGAGCCAGCATCTGAAGACATCTCTGTGGTCATGTGGCCAGCATGACTAAACACTGAAGATGCACATAATGCTGTTACCTTCGCACCAAAGGGGGTTCCTATTTTTCTATTTGCATTTTTACGTGCTTTTGAACTGCTAGGTTGGCAGAAGCTGGGACAAGTATCGGGAGCTCAATCTGTTACACAGCGCTAGGGATTCAAACTGCCAAACTACCGACCTTTCTGATCGAGAAGCTCAGCGTCTTAGCCACTGAGCCACCGTGTCCCATAGGAGAGATACTGAGGGAATTATATGTGTAAAGCAGCGGTTCTCAACCTGTGAGTCGCGACCCCTTTGGGGGTCGAATGACCCTTTCACAGGGGTCGCCTAAGACCATTGGAAAACACATATTTTTGATGGTCTTAAAAACTGAGACACCTGCGTGCCAGTGTTTGGAGTCAGGGGGGTGGAGGCAGTGGGCGGTAGCAGGCGCTGCCTTGTGACAGGGAGGGGCTACCTGACAGGAGTGCCGGCACAAGGACAACCGTCGCCCAGCCAATTGCGACATGAGAGGCACCGGTGGGCGGATTGGATGGCTGCGCTTGATGAGGGGAGGGGAGGGAGGAGAATGGAGTGCCTGAGCGCTGGTGAGGCAGCACCCTGAGAGGTGGCTGGCCTGAGCTCGGTCTCCCAGCAGCGAGGGGATGCCGGGAAGACGGAGCTGAGAACTGAGACGGGAAGGATGGCGATTGTTGTGTATTTGGATACATGAGAAAGGGCCAGCAACCACTTTGCTGGGCCCTGTTTGGTCAGGAGTCATTGGAGGCTGTTGCTAGCCTCCATGACATACCTAATCTGCCCTGATTGGCCGAGGTACTGCACCAGCAGTTGCTGTGCAGTACCCGGCCCCTGATTGGTTTTTGTATTGTTACATTTCCTATAAATACCTTTGGCGTTCGTTCTGTTCTTTGAATCGCTAACATCTTAATAAACACCAACTTTCTGAATCCATGGCTCTTGCGTGATCCCTCGAACAAATACACAAAACTGGCGACGAGGATGGGATCCGGCGATTCCGCAGGGCCTGGAATGAGGAGAGAGCAGTCGCAGCGCAACACCAGAGGCTACCTGGAAGGGCTCGTGAAGGACCGCCGGACCCCACGGCCAGCATGCGCCCAGCTGAAGCAGTTACCAGCACTCGAGAGGCTTCAATCTGCGAAAGCCAGCTGGAACTGTCTGGGCCCGAGGTCGTGGGGCTGCCCCCCACGGCCAGCATGCGCCCAGCTGAAGCAGTTACCAGCACTCGAGAGGCTTCCATCTGCGAAAGCCAGCTGGAACTGTCTGGGCCCGAGGTCGTGGGGCTGCCCGTGCACCTCACGGAGCAAGCCAGCTTTTCTGATCGCCCAAGCCGCGTCGCGATCCAGAATCTTAGCCTGGCTGCGGAAGCTGCCTGCCAGCCAACCATTAAAGCCTCGTTGCATACAAAAAGAACTGCTTGACCCGGAGAGAGAGAGAGAGAAAGAAGGAGGACTGACATCCGTCTCCTGCCTTCCTTCCTCGGCCTTCCGTCGTCTCTCCGCCCTCCCAGAAGGGCCCCGATGTCTCCGCGGCCTCCTCGCCAGCCTCCTCGGCCGTCCGTCGCCTCTACGGCCTCCCGTCGCCTCTACGGCCTCCTACGGCCTCTCCGCCCTCCCAGAAGGGCCCCGATGTCTCCGCAGCCTCCTAGCCTGCCTCCTCGGCCTCCGCGCCCGCCTCCACGGCCTCCCGTCGTCTCTCCGCCTCCCAGAAGGGCCCCAATGTCTCCGCGCCCGCCTCCACGGCCTCCCGTCGTCTCTCCGCCTCCCAGAAGGGCCCCAATGTCTCCGCGCCCGCCTCCACGGCCTCCCGTCGTCTCTCCGCCTCCCAGAAGGGCCCCAATGTCTCCGCGCCTGCCTCTTCGGCCTCCTGACGCCTCCACGGCCTTCCGTCGCCTCTACGGCCTCCCACGGCCTCCGCGCCCTCCCAGAAGGGCCCCGATGCCTCCACGGCCTCCCCGAGCCTTGCCGCTGTGCCTCTCCTCCGGCCAAAGCCTCCCGATGCTGGGAGGGAAGCTGTCATTCCCTCCTGTCCTGCCTGCTAGCTCCGTTCTCTGCCTGGAGGGAAAGCCGCCCCTCCCTGCCTCCCCGTGAGCCTGCTTCCCAGCGGGAAGCCAAGGAGCCTCTTTCAACGCTCCTCCTAGCCTCCAAGACCTCCGCGCTGTCTTGCCTCAGCTGTCTTAGCTGCCTTCAGGGGCCTGAAATCCCTCCTGCCTGCCTCAACGATCTCCATGCTGCCCGGCCAATCCACACCTTCTGGAAGGCTATCAGCGGGCCGCCAGCCGCCTCCAGGCCCGTTCTGCATGCCAGGACTTAAAAAAGGGGGGAATTTTAAATAAATAAAAATGTGTGTAATGCAACTGGAGGGAAAGGGGAGGAATGTGAATTGAGAACTTGGGTAAAGTGAGCGAATAAAGAATAAAGTGTACTTAGCTGGAGGGAAGGAGAAACGTAACGTAATGGGAATAAATTACTGGAGGGAGGAGAAATGCAAATACGAATAAATGAGCTGGAGGGAAGGAGAAATAGAAATGTGTATAAATTAAATCCCAGGATGCTCCTATGTGAATAAATTAACTGGAAGGAAGGAGAAATAGAAATGTGAATAAATTAAATCCCAGGATGCTCCTATGTGCATAAATTACTGGAGGGAAGGAGAAATGCAAATGCGAATAAATTAAATGGAGGGAAGGAGAAATAGAAATGTGAATAGAAATGTGAATAATTGCGGTTTCTTCTAATGTCAGAGCAGAATTGCTTCTTAAGTGAATCACACACACACATGTATTAAGTGAACCACACACACACATGTAGTTGTACATTCAAGGAACTGATGTGTGATATTAATTAATAAAAATGGGGAAACTGCTTGAATGAATTAATAAAAATGGGCACTTAACCTGGGGAAAATGCAAATGGAAATTTTACAATGTTCTTGAAGTTTCAAAGTTGCTAGTTATGATTTGTGGGTCCACCCCCCCCCCCATCAACAGATCTGGGGGGAAGGGGTGTTGTGTATTTGGATACATGAGAAAGGGCCAGCAACCACTTTGCTGGGCCCTGTTTGGTCAGGAGTCATTGGAGGCTGTTGCTAGCCTCCATGACATACCTAATCTGCCCTGATTGGCCGAGGTACTGCACCAGCAGTTGCTGTGCAGTACCCGGCCCCTGATTGGTTTTTGTATTGTTACATTTCCTATAAATACCTTTGGCGTTCGTTCTGTTCTTTGAATCGCTAACATCTTAATAAACACCAACTTTCTGAATCCATGGCTCTTGCGTGATCCCTCGAACAAATACACAAAAGCGATGATGTCCCTTTGGTCCGCAGCCGCCTCTTCCTCGAGTCTCGGAAGTTCACGCGGGGGCTCTGTATTAAAGGGTCGCGGCATTGGGAAGGTTGAGAACCACTGGTGTAAAGAAATATCCACTCTCTTGAGGCCTTTGGCATCTCCTCATCTTGGGAGGCATTTGTGTGACTTAAGTTACAAAGGGAAAAAAAGTCCATACTAGAACAACAATTTGAAGCAGAAAACATTTTACACTCAAAGCACCTGTTCCATGCTGGCTTGTATGACATTGCAAACATTGACAACATACCTTCCTCCTCCTGTTTTCTGCCCCCATGAGTTGGGCTAAGAGAGAATGCCTAGGCCAAGAGCACCCAGCTGCTTTTTGTGCCCAAGGTGTGACTAGAACTCACAGTCTCCTGGTTTCTATCCTAGTGGCTTAAGCAGTAGGCAAAACTGGCTCTCATCAATAGTTAATGTTACTACTATTAAACAAATGCAAGGAACTTGCTTGTGTAGCTCTGCATTGTCTATACTAGTATTTTAACACAACAATGAAGTTGAAAGAGACCTTGGAGGTTTTCTAGTTCAACCAACCGCTCAAGCAGGGGTGTTGTCCCCAGTTCGGGTCTGAGCCTGGTGCCGAGGCCAATGAAGGATACCAGACATGAGGTGTAGGTTTTGATTTCCTTTTTATTGGAACATTCCAAGGAAAAGAGGTCCTGGCCAAAGTGCCAAGAACCAAGAACAAAGGATTAAGAAAGCTGCATACATTTTCACTAAAGCAGAAGGCAGAACAAGGCGGGATAATAAGAAATATAACCTAATAAACATTTTAGTAATGATTTAACAGTTTGTTCTATTAGTCCAGTGTTTCTCAACCTTGGCTACTTGACGATGTCTGGACTTCAACTCCCAGAATTCCCCAGCCAGCGAATGCTGGCTGGGGGATTCTGGGAGTTGAAGTCCAGACATCTTCAAGTGGCCAAGGTTGAGAAACACTGTATTAGTCTCTAGCCATCCCTATTCCTAAGCCTTGGCTAATGAATGCTCCAGAAGTTATCTAATACACATTCTATTTGCTCCAGACCATCCCTATTCCTAACTTCCTAAAAAGTTGGCTTTTCCAGCAAGCCAGCCTGGCCTGAACAAAACAAATCAAATTTTTGATTACTGTTAATTTTAATTTTAATTCTTTTTTTAAAAAAGTGTCATTGTCAATTTTAATTGGGTTTGGGATATCCTGTTTAATTTCTTCTTAACTTTTGTATTATATGTTTCTTTTAATGTTGTACGCTGCCCTGAGTCCTTGGGAGAAGGGCGGCATATAAATTGAATAAACCTAAACCTAACCTAAACCTAACTTTTGGCTGAGCTATGTAGGATTTCTAACTCTTATCAGTCCTCTAACCACCTAGGATTGTTACAAGTGTTACATGCGAATAAGCATTCTTTGTTCTTACTAGACAAGACTCCATAGTTACAGGCTTCCCAGTCTCCTTTCAAGTGTATGCCTCAACTTTATTTTGTTTTAGCAGCCATTCCATCCTCCCCCACTTTGAATCTGACAATGATTTAATGTTCCAAGATTCACCCAACATTAATATCTGTGTACAGAGAGACCCTGCAGTTTGCTAACAGGCAGAAAGGCAAAGCAGAAGGCATTGTAATCCACAACAGGTGATTAAGAGAACAATGGTTATATCAGGGTCATTATAAGGGTTCTTAACCAGCTGAAATTAGGTAATCATCCTATTTGCCAATGCCACCAGCCATTGCATTCTTTCATGTAGGGGTTGCAGCTATGTGTGTATCTCAGCTGTGAAATTCCTCTGATTTTTCCAGAATATACAGCATTGTTGTCCAAGTAATGCACACACACCTCTTTTGGATGCCAATACTATATCTAGAGCCATTCTATTCTGAACTGCCATTTGTTGTATGGCTTCTTGTTCTGTTCCTGCAGCAATAAAAAGCTTCCCAGTCTCATTAGCTAGCATTTTCACCACTGCCTGTATATATAACATTATTGAAAGACCGGAGTCCACCGAACCAGGTAAGGGGTAATGGGTCAGGAACTTTCTGGATTGTTCAAGGTCCCTATGGTTTCTAATCTTCCTTTCAGGTAAAGTGGGTGTTATATAGGTGGATGGAAGGAGCAGAGTTACATAGCAATAGCACCTAGATTTATATACCACAATGCTTCACAGACCTAAGTGATTTACAGAGCCAGCATATTGCCCCTCCTCATTTTACCGACCTTGGAAGGATGAAAGACTGAGTCAACCTTCAGCCTGGTGAGATTCGAACTGCCAAATTGCAGGTAGCTGGCAGTCAGCAGAAGTAACCTGAAGTACTGCATTCTAACCACTGCACCACCATGGCAGTTGCTAAGTCTATTTGTCTTAATATCTTAGTCTTCACCCGCCCCCAATCGCTAGTGGTAATAATCAGGTAACTCTCCTAATTCTAGTGTGGGTAGCTACTAATACCTTTGGGGGCAAATTTCTAATTGAGAGAACACCTAGGGGGGTAAGTATTTCCGTGGCACGACAAAACCGCGCTACGCAAAATAGCGGAGATTAAATCGCGTCACTAAAGTCGCGACGTCATCATCGCGCGTCATCACCGCGGGGACAACAGCGCGGTGACAGAAGGGCGTTCTACATGCTTCGTTCTTTGCCTCCAAAGGTAGCCCTCCTCCTCCAGCTGACAGCGGCAGGCTGCCCTCTTCTTCCTCAACAACATCTCCTTGGATGGGCGGCCGCCGCCACCGGGCAAGCCCGCTTCGCCGGCCTCGGGAGAGCCTCAGCCGCCGCCGCCGCCGCCCGCCCTGCCTCTTCCTCCGGGGGAGGCGCCGGCGGCGCAGGCCGCCCGTCCAAGGAGATGTTGTTGACGAAGAAGAGGGCAGCCTGCCTCTGCCGGGCAAGCCCGCTTCGCCGGCCCGGGAGAGCCTCAGCCGCCGCCGCTGCCACGTCCTCCTCCGCTTCCTGATGCCCCCCGCGGCTGTGCTGGACCCTTCCCGCGGGCTGCTGCTGCTGGGCAGCCCGCTTTGCCCCGTGCCCGCTGCCGCTGTCAGCTGGAGGAGGAGGGCTACCTTTGGAGGCAAAGAACGAAGCATGTAGAACGCCCTTCTGTCACCGCGCTGTTGTCGCGGCGGTAGGGTCGTTTTTTTATTAGCGCTTCGGACGCCGCGGATTTGCCTCCGCACTTATGTCGGCGCGGATAAGGGCATCGCGGTTTTGTGGTGGAACCAAGTATTTCTCCTCCCATGCATCTATGGTTCTGGAGACTTTTGTTTCTGGAACAATAACTTAAGTCCCAGTTCTCTTCTGAGGAAGTCACAGGCTGTGCAGTCCAAGAATCAGGAATGGCAGATCATGGGTATTTCTTTACTCTGGAAGTGATCTATCCAAGATGCCAAGCCTTCCACTTTAAGTGAATGTATGGGTAGTCAGAAGCATTTGAAATGGTCCCTTCCACTTCTGATCCAAGGAGGTTGTTGGTCCCAGGTCTTTACGAGCTCCCAATCTCTAGGCCATGGGTCGTCAACCTGGTCCCTACCGCCCACTATTGGGCATTTTGGGATTCCAGGTGGGCGGTAGGGACTTCGGAGGTTAAAACCTCCTTTTGAGTGAGTGGGCAGGCGTGAGCGCACACATCAATAAACCAATGTGCGCGTGCACGCAAACAAGCAAATACGTGGGAAGAGGAAGGGGTGGAGTAGAAACTGATAGCAGGGACAGGCAGATAAGTTTTGTTATCTTATAAAATAAAGCGGAGCAGAGCAGTTGCAAAATAGGAGAAAGAAAAGTTATAGGCAGGAGAGAATTGTTGTTGGCTAATAATAATAAGTGGGCTAACTAGCTCAGCCTTACTTTTGTACATTGCCCTAAGGAAGGTTAAAAAAAGGAAATAAAAAGGAAAAGATAAAAAAAATTAACAAAAAAGGGAAGAAAAATAGAGAAAAGGGGATAAAATAAAGGAGGAGAGTAAGCAGTGTTTAGTCTGGCTCATAAATTAAGTTTTGTTATCTTATAAAATAAAAGAAAGAAATAAGTAAAGGAAGAAGAAGGAGAAAATAAAAAAGGGAAAAAGAGATCCTTGATATAGTGAAATACTATAAGAAAGGTAAAGAAGAAGAAGGCAGGAAAAGGAATTTTGTTTTGATGGTGACACTTAATAAAAATTGGCACCTAATACAGCATTGTTTTTGGTGTTTGTAATAAAAGGGAAAAGAGGAGGGGGAAAAGCACTGTGTGGAGTGCAGATCAAAACGTAAGAGTAGTTGTTAAATTGTGAAACAAATTTAGAACCCATGTCTGAAAAAAAGAAATATGCTCATGTTCCGCACTTGTGCAAAAACTGGTGGGCAGTAAGGGAATTTTTCCATCAAGAAAGATCCATTAGTGGGCGGTAGGTAGAAAAAGGTTGACTACCACTGCTCTAGGCTGAAACAGATGCATTGGATAATCTAATCCTGGATAAGGTCTTTCCTGCAGATAACAGGAAAGAAAATTCATAACCCCAGTGAGTCGTCTTACATATTGGTACAAGGTCAGTTTGCTCACCTATAGGATCGACCTCTCCTCTGCCTTTAAGGAGGGATATTGTAGCCCAAAAAAGGCCTCAAAGAAGCTCAAGCTTGTTCACTTTCAAGGTGCAATGTGAAGCCTTAACAACGTGAGTAGCAAAGTTTGTGGCCAGGACAGATGAGCCTCCTGACACAGCTTAGCTAGCTGTTATTTGAGTAAATCATTACATTTTTCTGCCATAGGACTACTTGCCACATGGTAGACTGAGTAAAGCTTCCCAGTTATGTTTAACTTTTCACACAAACCTTAGCTGTGAAATGTGAGTCACAATAAAATGATATGCTATTTGGCAGCCCAAACCTAGGAATAATTTCTTCCAGTATATATTTTACTACTTCATGCTCTTTATCAGTCCTATAAGCAAAAGATCCAGATCATCCTGTGAAGATACACAGTATTATCAAAACATACTTAAAACCTTACTTTCTAGGTAATTCAGTGAAGTCTATTTCTCAAATGGCCCCTGGGTAGTTGCCTTTAAGTTGGACTGCTGGGGGGTGGGGGGAGGTGCCTGGCCACTTTTGGATTATTTCTGGCACAGATCAGACAAGATGCTACAGCTTAGGATGCAGTGGAATAGAGATCTTTGCCTACCACAAAGCCTGTCGCAAAGTCTACCAGAGCTCCCCCCCCCCATTGTGTGCTAGCATGTATCTGTGATAAAAGAATCCTTTGGGGTGTATTTGGTAGAACAGGTCTGCCCTCTACCGTCCACTACCCATCCCTGCCTCCAATTGATGTGGACTATGTCTTGTTATTTGAAGTAGAAGAGGGTGGAGAAGTGGATATGGAGAAATTGGAATTAGGGAGACTGTTAATTCTGAGCTTCGCACGGCGACTTCCTTAGCAACTCTATCTGCAGCCCAATTCCCTTTTGTGTCTCAGAATGCCCCTTGACATGTATGACTGCTACTTGTTTCGGTTGCCAAACTGCCTCCAAGAACTTTTAAATCTGTAGGCCATATTTAACAGTTGATCCTTTTGCATTTAATAATCCTCTTTCTGTCAACTCACAAAGCATCCCAGGCCTGCCATAGGCAAGAGTCGGACCTCTGACACTTTCCTTCCATAAAGCTCCATGGGCATGCAAGACTCTTGCATTTGTCTTCTTACAAAAAGGAAAAAAAATAGCCCAACCTTCCAAAAGCATCACTATAAAAGGCATATTAGGAATACAGGTAGTCCTCGACTTATAACAATTCATTTAGTGACCATTGAAAAGAATGACTTACGACTGTTTTTCACACTGTTGCAACATCCCCATGGTCACGCGATCAAAATTCAGATGTTTGGCAACTGGTTCATATTCGACAGCTGCTGTGTCCCAGGATCATGTGGGCACCTTTTGCGACCTTCTGACAAGCAAAGTTAATGGGAAAGCCAGATTTAATTAAGAACTGTGTTATTAACTTAACAACTGCAGTGATTCACTTAACAGTGGTGGCAAGAAAGGTTATAAAATGGGGGAAAACGCAATTAAATGTTTCACTTAGCAACAGAATTTTGGGGCTCAGTTGTGGTCATAAGTCGAGGCCTACCTGTACAAATTAAAGTAGGCAACAAAATTGTAAGAGAATACCTTTCCATCCTAGATGAGTTCAAATCACTAGATACTGATGGATTACATCCCAGAGGTCTGAAAGAGCTGGCAATGTGATCTTGGAACCATTGAGCCATATCTTTTGAAGGTTCTAGAGCAGTCGTGGGATTCAGCTGGTCCTGACCGGTTTGGGTGAACTGCTAGTAAAAATTCAGGTTGGCCCCGCCCACCCTGCTCTGCCTCGCCCCACCCAGCCACTACTTGCAGAATCTAACCACACTTCTGTGTATTTCTGCTCACCGCTGCTCGCAAAGGTAAAGCCGAAGGACATGGGCCGGTGGGTGGGCGGCCGGAATGGGATTGTTCTCCTTGTACCCTTCACTGGCCCTTTTTCGCCCCCCTGGGTTCTGCCCCCAGCCATTCACCTCTACCCTTTCTCCTCCGCTGAAAGGACTCTAGCTGTTCACGCCGGCCAATGGGATCCAGCCTCTTCAGTCCCAGGCCTTTTATCATGGGCCAATGAAAGAAATATTGCCCACCCCGGCCTTTTGGGCTCAAGAGACATTTCACTGTCAGGGAAGCACACTGCAGATTGCAGCACCTTCCCGGTGTTTCCGCAAGACAGCTTGGCCTGTGAGGGAAGTGCACAGAAGATCACCGGATGGACTAGTGAGGTAGAGCAGGGTGGGCAGGCAGCCCTCGAGAGAAGACTGTGCTGGGGTGCTGTGTGTTCTCGGGCCTCCTGCCCATCTCTGCTTCTGCAAGGCAGAAAGAAAGCCGTATAAGTCTGCATGCCAGTGTTTGGAGGCCGGGGAGCGGAAGCAGTGGGCGGCAGCAGGCGCTGCCTTGTGAAAAGTTGGAGCTACCTGACAGGAGTGCCGGCATGAGGACAACCATCGCCCAGCCAATTGCAACACGAGAGGCACCGGTGGGCGGATCGGACCACTGTGCTTGACGAGGGGATGGGGGGAGAATGGAGCACCTGAGCACCGGCGAGGCAGCACCCTGAGAGGTGGCCAGGCTGAGCTCGGTCTCCCAGCAGGGAGGGGGGGGGGACGTTGGGAAGACAGAGCCGAGAACCAAGGTGGGAAGGATGGCGATGATGTCCCTTCGGTCCACAGACTCCGACTCCTCCTCAGAGACTCGGAAGTTCATGTGGGCGCTCTGTAAAAGCTGGCTCCAGACGTTTGGGTTTTCCCTTTTCTGTAAAAACTTCCATCCATTCACAAGGAGACATGCCTTCGTTTCCTTCCTGCGATATCTATGAATGAATGAGTGGTTTGAAAACTTGGGAGCGAGAGGATTCCAGGAATTTAGGAGCGGAGGGGGGAAAAGGTAGCCATCACAAAACATCTTCAGCAGCCGCTTTGAAAAAAAATAAAGCGCTACATCTTTTTAGTTTTAAGTTTTAAGCTTCCATGCTTAGAATGGAATGGAATAGGAAAATGGAATGGAATGGGAATGGGAATAGGAATGAAATAGGAATAGGATGGAATAGAATACAACAGAATGAAATAGGAATAGAAATGTTTATTGGTGAAGTGTGAATTTGTCTCCCATGCACCAACTCACAGTGTACATATAAACAGCAAGTAATAGATCATAGGTCATAATAATAGATACAATCATTAGTTACAAACAATAATTGATAAATCATAAACAACCAGTAGGACAAGATGAAAAATAGGAGGGAATATCCAACCTAGTACTGTATTTCTCTTTGACTCAATTTTTTTACAGTCTTTCTTCTCTGTTTTATTTTTATTTTGTTACCAACTGAAATGTTTCATGGACTTTTTGTAACAAGGTTAGAGGTTATATTATATTATATATATTATTTTCATTAGCAAACCATTTCACAACATATAATTACATATTGTTTTTGTGATTAATCTCTATGCTTTAATTATGTTCAATTTGTAATAATGAAAATACATCCTGCATATCAGATATTTACATTACGGTTCATTAACAGTAGCAAAATTAGAGTTATGAAATAGCAACGAAAATAATGTAATGGTTGAGGGTCATAACAACATGAGGAACTGCATTAAAGGTTCGCGGCATTGGGAAGGTTGAGAACCAATGATCTAAGCTATACAAGGTGGGGCAAGGCTCATGTATAAAAATCAAGCTGGGGTGGGGGGGTGAAGCTGCTCAATGTACCCCACACCTGCTTACCTTAGGACCACCGCAGCCAAGTCTCCCATGTCCCAACACTTGTCATTCTGCTGCCCAACCTCTGCAGCCACTTGTGGCTGCGAGCAACCAGATGCCTCATGGGTCATTGCACCATTGCTGCTGCTCGCAGGTCACATAGCGTGTCGTACTGATGCCGTCGCTCGCCCGCACAATGGCACACGCCACACGGCCGCAGAATAACTTTGTCAATGGTGCAACAGGTGTTACATTATAAAGTGGTAGTAACGAGTGTTACTACTGCTTTATAATGTCTTGGTAAGGCCACATTTGGAATATTGCACCCAATTTTGGTCATCACAATATAAAAATAATGTTGAGATTCTGGAAATAGTACAGAGAAGAGCAACAAAGATGGTTAGGGGGCTAGAGACTAAAACATATGAAAAATGGTTGCAGGAATTAGATATGCTCAGTTTGGTGAAAAGATGGACTAGGGGTAACATGAAAACAGTGTTCCAATATTTAAAGGGCTGCCACAAAGATGGAGTGAGACTATTTTCAAAAGCACCAGAAGACAAGACATCTGTATCCAACAATGGATACAAATTAACTAAAAAATAGAATTAACCTAAAAAGAAGAAGAAATTTCCTGACTGTCAGAAAAATCAACCAGTGGAACCCCTTGCCTTTAGAATTTGTAGGCTCTCCATTCCTGGAGGCTTTTAATAAGAGACTAGACAGCCCGTTGTCTAAAACGATAAGGGGGTTGGACTTGGCGACCTCCAAGATCGCTTCCAATTCAGTTATTCTATTCTATTCTATTCTATTCTGATCGCCTACGCTAGGCTTATCCAACCATGCATGCAGCCCTCCACAGCTAATAATGCAGCCCTACAACATAATAATAAATACAAAAAACACTGAGCCTTCCTGCAAAGAAAGTTTATTTATGTATATTAACTATATTATAGTATATAGTTGCATTGTATATATTTTATATACAACCCAAGACAATTCTTAACTCAATGAACACCAAAATGTCGGACAGCTGCAATCTATACTTCGCAGGCTCAAACCTTCTCGGCGCTTGTTTGTGGGGAAGCCAGCGGAAAAATCCTAGGAGTGAATAACAGGGACCGTCGCGGTAGACGAACCTCTGCGTAGCGCTGCCCGGGACGCGTTTGCAGGAGCGCTCCCCGGTGCTCCCCCCACCGCCTTTTCCAGCGCGCTAAGGTTCCTTCCAGACGCGAGGCGTCCCTCGGGGACAGGCGAAGGGCCGGCCGAACAGGGCGCTCCACAGCCGGGAGACCTCCTTCGACTTCCACAAGCCCCAAGGGACGCAGTCTCCAGTGCCCTTCCACCGTGCCAACTCGAGCCTACCGTCCCCACCTTCTCCGGCCAGTCCCTTGTTGCAAACAGCACCGCCTCTCTCCTTTGCGCGCAGCCGCAGCAAGGCGGAATTCGTCCGACCCTGCCCTGGCGGGATGTCTCTGCTTCCCAAGCGGTATCCCAGAGACGACGGCGGCGGGTGTAAGTGGGCGAGGGCGCAGACTAGAAGGAAGGGCTACCATTTGGCCGGCCGCTGTTGAACCTTCCTGTAGGTTCTGTGCGTGTTCTAGGCCAGCCGGCTTCACGCTCTGGCTCGGCGGCAAAAGGTGGGTGCTTAGCGCTTGGGGGGATAGGACGTCTCCTAGGCGCGGTCGGGTGACCCCCGCCCCACCGGCTGCAGTCCCCCCGTCTCCGCGCCCTCCGATTGCCGCCATCCTCTTGGGAAGAGGTCTGAACGGATCCATTCATGGGCAGGCCGAGGCCACCCAAAACGAATTCGGATTAATCCGGGTTTAACATCTATAAAAGAAGTCAGAAGCGTTGCATTATGAATTACAAATCACGACGGCTGAGTTTCTACTAGAGACTAAGCTTAAATGTCTCACCCCACTGGAATTGGCCTGTACCACTCCTGCCAGCAGAGATGGCATACCGTGGGTCCCATCAGCCCGATTATTCTGGTTGGCAGGGTCCAGGAGGAGGGCTTTCTCTGTTATTGCTCCTGTTTCTGGAACAGGAGCAATAACATACCACCACCCCCATGTTAGGTTGCCCCCATCCTTCCTATCTTTTTGTGAGGGCCAAAAGACACGCCTCTGCCAGTTGGCTTGGGAACCCCAAGTGGGGGAACAGCGCAATGGAAGTGGTTGATAGAGTAATAATAGATCCCACCTTCCTCCCATTCCACCCTGTGTCCTTGGTTTTAATGTCTGCTTTGAACCTTTTAAGTTTTAACTGTATTTGTAACTATAAGCCACCCAGAGTTAAGCTATGGTAAGATGGAGGGTGAATGTGTGAGTTTGAGTTGAATTTGAGTTTATTGGTCTTGTATGCTGCCCACTCCTGAAGGACTCCGGGGCGGCTTACAATAAACAAGGGAAGGGGATAAATAAACAAAACAACACTTTAAAATACGCAACATTCACAGTTACTGTGGGGCTGGATATTTCACAAGCCCCCCCCCCCAGCCTGCTGGAGCAGCCAGGACTTGGTGGCTTTGCGGAAGGCCGGGAGGGTAGTAAGGGTCCGGATCTCCACGGGGAGGTCATTCCAGAGGGCTGGAGCTGCAACAGAGAAGGCTCTCCCCCGGGGAGTCGCCAGCCGACATTGGCTGGCAGATGGAATCTGGAGGAGACCTAACCTGTGAGATCTAATCGGTCTATGGGAGGTAATCGGCAGGAGGCGGTCTCTCAGGTTTTTTAAAATGTTTTTTTAAATAAATAAATATTAGAAACCATAGTCCGAATTAAGAATAAATCATGATCTGACCACACATTGTGTGAATTAGAAACTGATATACGATAGTTTAACACTATCTTCAAATGTGGGTGCAGTGGCCAGGCTGTACTCCTAAAAGCAGACAGGGCCAAGGAAAAAAATAAAATATATTGAAATTAAATAATTAAAATAATTTGAAATGAAAATTAATATATCATAAGATTGGAGGTTTACCCTGCTTAGATAAGAGGACAGTTTTGTTGGGGTTTAAGGCTCAGACTCTCTCTGTTTTATACGATGAATTTTTTGAGATAGATGCTTTTTAGAAGCAAAGAGGAACGGACACCTTACAAATGTGCATCTTCCTTTTTCATCTTACTGTTTTATGACACAGCGCATAAAATAGGATTCCACATGGACACTTACAGTTGAGCTTTCTTATTCTGATATGTATTGGAAATGGTATTCCTTCAATAATACAATTTTCTTTAGCGAAAGTTCTGTTTTCTTTCATTCACAATTTCACTTGGATATAGGTACAGTTCCAATGGCACAAGGAGATACATTGTTTACTCTTCAGATTCTTTGTGGTGCAGGAACTAACACTGCTGCTCATGCTAACATATAAATAGCTGAAGTCTTAAGATCCACCTTTATTCCTTCATGGGCAAATGATGACCCATGCCTTTGCCCAATTTTGGTTGGGTTATAGTTTTGAGCCAAATAAGGCAAATGCATCTTGCAATACTGTAGTGGCTTAGGCCATCTTCAGTATGAACCAAGACTAGGGGTCTGGAACCTTAAACACTCAAAGAGCCATTTGGACCCGTTTCCCACAGAAAAAAAATACAGGGAGCCACAAAACCTGGGTGGGCATGGCCAACTTAATATCACTCACTCCCACCCAGTCACATGACCACTGCCAGCCACGCCTACCCAGGTTTTGTGACTCCCCGTGTTTTCTTTTCTGTGGGAAACAGGTATCTCTCTGTGTGTCTGTCTTTCTTTCTTTCTTTCTTTCTTTCTTTCTTTCTCTCTCATCTCTGTCTCTCTCCCTCTCTGTCTCTCTTTTTCTCTCTGTCTCTCTCTCCCTCGTGTGTGTGTGTGTGTGTGTGTTCCCTCTTGAAACATTTCCAAAAACAAGCAACGGTTGTTTTTTTTTTTTTGCTGATGATGTTCTTCTTCTTTGGGTGCATTTTACCATATTATTTAAATCAAGAGTCATTTCAGGTTCCCAGATGAAGCTCTTTTGTTCCCCTGCTCAAGGAGACGTGCAACTTGCTCTCCGCCCCAAGAGAGCGCAAATTTAATTTAGCCTGCCCGCTGCTCTTGCAGTGCCTTGCGCAGCACTTAAATTTAGCATGCTTCACAATGGGGGAGACGGTGTCCCCTCCTCCTCCTGGAGCCCATTACAACATGGAGCATTGGCCACAGCTGGCCTGGGCCAGTGTCTTGAGGTGGAGAGCAAGTTGCGTGTCTCCCTGAGTGACCGAGGTGTGCACAGCACCAACTAGGGCCGGAAGAAGCACCCACGAGAAGAGGCAAGTACAGGGGTGCTTTGCTCCTGCTCTGGAATATGGAGCAAGTCTCCATCCTCCGCTGTCACCCTTACCTTCTCAGGCCAGGCGAGGAGTGACTGGGAAGGGACGGTGAGGGGTGGGGCCAGCCAGTGGTGGTTTCAGCCAACAGTGAGCCACAGCTTGGGGATGCGGCTCCAGAGCTGTGGGTTGCTAACACCCGACCTAGACTGTGGCAATTCTAGATTTGCCTGCTGGAAGAAATCCATAGCTTTTGGAAACTTGAAAATTTTGAATAATTTGAGAGGATTTATGATGTGGAATAAGATACTGATGATTGTTTGATGCATTTTATTTTTAGCTTTTTATGGTTTTATGTTTTTTTCTGGATTTTTGTCTTACTATGGATATTTTAATTTTGATTTTGAATACAGTTCAAAATCAGGTATTATCAGATATTAGAAATCAGCATTGGTCATTGATGGTGACCAATATATGGGATCTGGTATATCCTCCGGCTTTGTTCATAAAAGTCAAGATGTGATTGCAACAGTGCAGCTTTTGTGTGTGGTGTCATATATACAACAGACCGAAAACTGAGATGGATCTTTAATTGTAGTGCCACAGTCACGATCTTAACTTTTTTGACCATGCCTTGCAGAAAATCATATGGGATAAATAAAGCAAGCAAATACTTCAAGTGAGTTGTATCAGGAAAAAGAACATGTGGAAAAACAGGTAAGTCCTTTGTATTATTGGTATGTCTGAGAAAGTGTTTGGAATGTCTGCAGGAACAAGCTGCATTTCCCACACATTCTCAGAAATGTTAAATTTTGCTTCTTAGTGGGACTCTTTAAAAAATCTTAATGGTTGTCTTGTTATTCTGTCTTCTAGGGTCTAGAAAGCAGAAAAAGCTTTGGAAGACTGATCCTTCCTCAGAATGAGCAGTACTTTGTCATCCTCCAGTAAGTGCATCTATCAGCTGGGTTGGCACATTGGTTGACATCCAAGAATGGATTTGTCAAAATCAATAAAACAGAACGCTGCAAACTGAGAACATACAGTGAAGTTTACTTTTTGGCTTAAATAAGGGAACTTATTAGGTAATAGAAGAAACTTGAGCATTTCCTTGCATTTTCTCAATAGACAATTTTTATGTTTTTAATTTTTTGTCCTTTGATATACTGAAAAGGTTAAATAAGTACATCTCAGAAATTAAGGCAGGGGTCAACTCGTAAGTCAGAGGTTCCCAAACTTGGCAACTTTAAGACTTGTGGACTTCAACTTTATATTATAAAGCAGAGCTGGCTGGAGAATTCTGGGAGTTGAAGTCCACAAGTCTTAAAGTTGCCAAGTTTGGGAACCTCTGTCGTAAGTTATCAGATTAGTGGGGGAAATGGTGTCAGCTTTGCCCAAATTCAAATGGGATTTTACATGCATAGAAAATGGTGCCAATGATGCCTAAATGTTAAATGGATTTTTGTCTGCTGAATCTAAAGTCTGCCATGTTTAGGTCTAGGAATGTGAGGATTTAATTAGTTTTTACTGTCAGTATTCCAAATAGTACATCATGTTGGCCAATTGAGTTAACTTAACCTTTGACTTGCATGAGTGGAGCTTTGTGCACAAGTATGCGCAAGCACCCTCCACTCAAGCACAAAACTCTATTTGCGTGAGTGGAGGCATGTGCATATATCTCTTGCACAAATGGAGCTGTGCATGTGTGTGTGTGTGCACCTGCCACTCACGCCCTCCCTGTCCTGGGCTGCGCTGCCAAGCTGGAAAGATTGGGGAGTGCTGCCTTAGTTGATTTGAGTTTGTTATGGAATCTTGTTTCTTTCCACTGGGATGCAGTGGCACGATGGCTTAATGACTCTGGAACTGCTGGCCAGAAATGGTCTGCATTCTGGCAGTTTGAGTCTGGTTATGCAAGATGGGGTAAGCTTCCTGGCTCCTGCCCACTCAGCAATTTGATAAATGGGTACCACTTTGATGGGAAAAACCTAGCTGCATTCATGTGTATGGAAAGTAGAAGCTGGTACTAGATCTGGCTGGATGTGAGGCAGTGCAACATGAGGCAAGGTAAGGTGAGACTGGCAGAGGAGCCTGGAAGAGCCAGCAACCCAAGCACCACTGATCAACTGTTAGTTCACTCCTGTGATGCACCAAGGATAGGCATGTAAGCACCGAACAGAATGAACTAGCAATTTAGACAGTGAGGACTGCATTGTGTCTAGCATTTGTAGATTCCCCTGACATTGTATTCCATACCGTAAATAATCTTTCCACTGTTGTGCATAGTTGTGCTTGTAGGTTTAGCTAGCAAAGATTCTGTGGTTGCAACACTCTCCCTTCACAAACCAGTGAGATGCTTATATCATATAATTGTTTCTAAATTTTAGAAGGCACTAACTCTAGCACATTGTAACACCTTCTCCACAACAGTTCAATAGGACCAATACAAGAAAAAGTCCCATGAGTTTAGATTGTGGCCCTGAGGACAAGGGACCACTGAAACCACAGCTCATGTCCTCTTATACCCTCTATAAAGTTTCACTGACTCATATTATAGCTCCTTACCTGACAAAATACTGTATCTGGCAAATTCTGATCTCTTTTATGTACTGCTGTTACTGTTGGATCAATATGATACAGTTTCTTTGAATATATAGTACAGCTACTGTATATAGCAGTGGTGGCTATCCTTTTGGGCACCAAGTGCCGGAACAGGAGTGCATGGTCGCCAGCTGCACTTCCAGGTTCCGTCTTGCGCATGTGCGCCAGCCAGCTGGTCTTTGTGCATGTGCATGACAGAACCCGGAAGAGAGTTGCTGGCTGCAATGCGCATGTGCGCTGGACCAGCTGACTGGTGTGCATGCATGAGATGGCACCTGGAAGTGCAGCTGGCGACGGCGTGCGTGCCCACAGAGAGGGATCTGCATGCCACCTCTGGCACGCGTACCATAGCTTCGCCATCACAGATACATAGTATAGCTAAATTCTGATATACTGTCCGTAAAGTTAGGCAGACTTTGGCCACCCATTGGTAATTCCATCATGAATTCAATATTCTATTGTGTCTCACTGTGTCTGTGATCCTAATAAAAGATTGATTGATTGATCCCAACAAAGAATAAGGTAGAACATAGAAAATAGAATAACAGAGTTGGAAAGGACCTTGGAGATCTTCTAGTTCAACCTCCTGGTCAAACAGGAGACCCCATACCAAATCAGAAAAATGCCTGTCCAGTCTCTTCTTAAAGGCCTCCAGTGATGGAGCATCCACAACTTCTGAAGGCAAAAATAAAAGAAACTATGTACTTGAAAGATCTTTAAACAATATACAAATAATTCTGTAACTCAGAAATTTTCTCCTTCTCACAACCCTCTGTAATGACACATGAATTTGTGTAACTCTCCCATGAATAAATAAAAAAATTGCCATGCGTTAGTACTTGGCTGTATGACTATCAGAGTTGTATAAAAGAGTAGACAAATCTTTGAAAGAGATAGCTGAAAACATTACCATATTGTTTTTAAGAAAATGATGTGGACATTTCCTTGAAGGCACCATCAGTGAAATTCAACTTTAAAAGAGAGCTTATTGTTGTCATGGTATAATTTTCTCCCTAGATTTGCTTCCAGTTCCATCTACCTCGGGGACACAGTTAGCAGAGACTTCTGTGCGAGAACGCGTGAGAGAGAAACTGAAGACTGCACGAGTAAGATGTCAGAAATTCCATTCCCAACAATGCCTCTCATAACACCTGGTTCTTTGGAGAGATTGCTTTGGGGGATTGTTGGTATTTTTGGGATGCAATAGATAGGCAGAAGTATAGCTATGTGTAATTTTAAAGGGAGAAGAAAAATAATCTGTAGCTCAACAAGAATCAATTTAATCCCATGGTTTGAGGGCATTGAGAAGAAAAACTTAGAATTGCCCATCTCGTTGCGTTGTGATGGAATTCTTATTTCACATCTTTTTTGATACAGTATCTTTGATTGGCTGGATGGAGGCAAAACATTGCTCAAGACTACATTTTTCTTCTCTTTTGTAATGAGTAGTTTTATTAGCAACCAGACACAACCCTGGCCCAAATTGGAATAATAAATGAAAAACATACAAAAATGGAAACAGACCTAATCTTGGCATGCTGGGTTTTTTTATGATGAATTCCTAGCAACTGAATAGGATTCTATCTTTTCCCCCCCACCGTTGATCAGTCCACAAAGTCAGAAAGATTGGGGAACTCTGATGTAATATTATTAGCAATTCCTTTCATTGTTTATAAGAAAAAAGTTAATAATTTAAATGTTCAAATATACAGATGTCTTTGAGACTGGTTTATATTAAAATAACTCATGTTAGCAGACTAAACATCCTGAAATCCAAATAATCTTGAGGTCAGAATTCTGGGTCAAGAACTGAATTTTTTCTGGACTTGTGGCAAATGCCACAACTCCCAAAAGTGGTTTGTTTGGTGATCTATTGAGTTTTTGTGTGTACTTGATAGTTCAGAGCTACTGATGCAAAGTGATACATGATCCAGAACTGGATGAAGCAAGGAACACAACAAAGTATCTGGCATTGGGGGGTAGATTTGTCATCTGTTCGTTTTTTAAAATATTCAGTCTTCTCTTAACTGACATTTCTTGATACTAAAAGAAGTGAGGTCTATTGCTGTGCACAAAAACTAATTCTTAAAAATCTTCTACTTTCCTCCATAATATTTCCATTTTCTCTGCTTATTAAAAAATCTAATGCACACTCATTTCTCCATCTCCTGGTAAGGCATAATTTATGTCCGTAGTATTGGCTACACTTATTTATTATGCAGAAAATAAGAAGACAATATAAGTTAATGCAATTTTTCCATATATTTTTTGCAGATAGGTGATCATTTGTTGAGTGCGGTACAAAGAAAAGAAGGCAAGTTATCTACAAGAGTGAAGTTTCGCGATGTTGTTAGAAGAGGCAAACAAAAATCCCAGGTGATGAGTGTCAGTTGAAGAATGATGGCTTTTCAGTTTATTTTGTGATTAAGACTGAATTATGAATTGAGTATGGTTAAAAATACGCTTGAGCATATGTGACCCTGAAAAACACAGTAATATATTATGACAATTATATAATTGAGTTAAAGATTAGGAAATGATCCAGATACATATGTTTTATGCACCATTAGCTACCTTTAGCTTTTTACTTCCAAAGTTGAAAGATGAAGGGGATTGTTATGATGGAACTCCATGACCCACAGTGCAAATGGAGAAGTTACGCAAGATGTGATATCAGCTCCAAGATGCCCAATATCCTGACATATTTTCCTTTCTTCCATTCATATCCATAGATAGAAATCTGATGATGAGTCACATTATAATGTGCTCCAAAGATGTAGAGTATATTTTGGTGATGAATATCAATCTCTAAAACCCTGTACAGTAAACTGTTACATTTTGTATTTCTAAATGTGTCTAAATAAATATCCTCCAATGTAGAGTATGGATTGAGAAGTGGTGTTTCAAACAGAATAGAGTTGGAAGCGATCTTGGAGGTCTTCTAGCCCAAACACGTCCTTAATATTGGAATACTGCTTATCATGTCACCCCTAGTCCTTCTTTTCTCTAGACTAGCCAAACCCAACTCGTGCAACCCTTCTTTATATGTTTTAGTCTCCAGACCTTTAATCATCTTAGCTGCTCTTTGCACTTTTTCCAAAGTCTCCACATCTTTTTTGTAAACCAAACTGGATGCAGTATTCCAGGTGTGGTTTTACCAACAATTTATAAAGCAGTACTAATACCATGTGATTTTGATTGTATGCCTTTGTTAATACAACCAAGGATTACATGCAATACAATACAATAGCAGAGTTGGAAGGGACCTTGGAGGTCCTCTAGTCCAACCCCCTGCCTAGGCAGGAACCCCTATACCGTTCCAGACAAATGGCTATCCAACATCTTCTTAAACACTTCTACTGTTGAAGCATTCACAACTTCTGGAGGCAAGCTGTTCCACGGATTAATTGTTCTGTCACGAAATTTCTCCTCAGTTCTAAGTTGCGTCTCTCCTTGATTAGTTTCCGTTAGTTCTACCCTCAGGTGCCTTGGAGAATAGTTTGACTCCCTCTTCTTTGTGGCAATCCCTGAGATATTGGAACACTGCTATAATGCCTCCCTTAGTCCTTCTTTTCATTAAACTAGACATACCAAGTTCCTGCAACCGTTCTTCATATGTTTTAGTCTCTAGTCCCCTAATCATCTTTGTTGTTCTTCTCTGCAGTCTTTCTAGAGTCTCCATATCTTTTCTACATCATGGCGACCAAAACTGAATGCAGTATTCCAAGTGTGGCCTTACTAAGGCATTATAAAGTGGTATTAACACTTCACGTGATCTTGATTCTATCCCTATGTTTATGTAGCCTAGAACTGTGTTGGCTTTTTTGGCAGCTGCTGCACATTGCTGGCTCATATTTAAATGGTTGTCCACTAGGAGCCCAAGATCCCTCTCACAGTTACTACTATTGAGGAAGGTACCACCTATACTACCTATGCACCGTACCTGTGCATTTCATTTTTCTTGCCTAAACCTTACTCTTTTCACCATTGAATTTCATTTCATTAGATAGTGCCCAATGTTCACGTTTGTCAAGATCCTTCTGTATCTTAAGCCTATCTTCTGGAGTGTTGGCTATTCCTGCCAGCTTGGTGTCATCTGCAAATTTGTTGAGTTCCCCATTTACACCTTCATCCAAATCATTGATGAAGATGTTGAAGAGTAAAACAGAGCCTTGGGGTACTCCACTGCATACTTCCCTCCATCTAGATGCAGTTTCATTGAGGACTAAACGTTGAGTGCAGTTGGTCAGCCAGTTACGAATCTATCTGGTGGTGATACTGTCCAACCCACATTCTTCTACTTTATCTAGTAGTAGGTTATGATCTACCTTATCAAATGCCTTACTAAAGTCCAAGTAAACTATATCGATGGCATTCCTCTCGTCCACTAATTTTGTCACTTTGTCAAAGAATGCAATAAGATTAGTCTGGCATGATCTGTTTTTGACAAAGCCATATTGGCTTTTGGCTATTACTTTGTTTATTTCTAGATGTTCGCTAATTCGTTGCTTGATTATCTTTTCCAGAATCTTTCCTGGTATTGAGGTCAGGCTGATAGGTCTATAGTTTCCTGGATCTATTTTTTTTCCTTTTTTGAAGATGGGAACCACATCAGCTCTTTTCCAGTTCTCTGGAAGTTCTCCGGTGCTCCAGGATCTCTGAAAGATATAGTTCAGTGGTTCTGAGATCTCATCTGCCAGTTCCTTCAGAACCCTGGGTTCTGGTGAGTTGAACTCATCTAGGGTAGACAGATGCTCACTTACCATTTTCTTCCCTATTTCAATTTGTGTTCCTAATCTGATTTTTGTGGTGCTGTTTCAGTGGAGGAAATGTTTAGTCCCTTTGTGTAAAGATGGATGCAAAAAATGAGTTAAATAGTTCTGCTTTCTCCCTGTTGCTTGTCACCTTCTTGTCACTCCCAGCAATGGACCAATTGTTTCCTTAACCTTTTTCTTGTTTTTAACATGTTGGAAGAAACTTTTTTTGTTATTTTTTACTTTTGTGGCAAGCCTTTCTTCATTGTGAGCCTTAGCTTTCCTTACTTCATCTTTACAGGCTCGGGCTATTTGCTGGTATTCTGCCTTATGTCCCCATCTTTCTTCTTTTTATACTTAACTTTTTTTGTCTTTCAATTTGTCAGAGAGTTCTTTACGCTAGTTTCTTTTGGGAGCTGTTATTTTTCTTCTTCATTGGTATTGTGCTAGACTGAGCTTTTGTAATCTCATTTTTCAAAATTTCCCAAGCTTCTTGACTTGTTTCCCTCTTGAGGATTCTCATCCATGGAATTCTTCCCAAACTCTAAGTTTACTGAAATTAGCTCTCTTAAAATCCAAGACTTTAGTTTGACTTTGTTCTACTACTTGTGTTTGCATAATGTTGAATTCCAATATTGCATGGTCACTTGCCCCCAGGGTTCCTATAGCTTCAACACCTTCTATCATTTCCTCTCTGTTAGTGAGAATTAAGACTAATATGGCTGATCTCATTGTTCCCTTCTCTACTTTTTGGAAAACAAAGTTGTCTGCTAGGTTCGTTAGGAACCTGTTGGATCTTCCACTTGGTGCAGAGTTTGTTTCCCAGTTGATGTCAGGGTAGTTAAAATCCCCCATTACTATTGTGGTGTGTTTCCCACATACCTTAGCTGATTAGCAAAAAGTTCACCTACTTCCTCTGCTTAGTTGGGTAGCCTGTAGTATAGACCTATGGCAATGTTGTTTCCCCCCACAACCTTTAATATTGACCCAAATGCATTCAAGATAGTTATCATCATTGTTGTGCTCTATTTCTGTAGAGATGTAGTTATTTCTTATATATAGTGCAATTCCACCTCCTCTTTTATTTGGTCTATTTCTTTTAAATAATTTAAATCCTTCTAGCTGTATGTTCCATTTGTGGGTTTCATCCCACCAAATTTCTGTAATGGCAACAATATCGTATCTGCCCTCATTTACTTGAATTTCTAATTCACCTTGTTTATTCACCTCATACTCTGTGCATTGATGTATAGACATTTGAGTCCATTTTGATTGACCCTGTGTTTACTGTCTATATAACCTGTGTTATACCTGACTGCCCCTATTTTCTTGCCACTTGTATGATTCATGCACATGGTATGGCACTCACTATTAAATGCTTGGTTTTGCTTGACAGCAGGAGTGATAATCTTACCCGCACAAACATCTATGTTTCATGCACTGATAACCCTATGAGTTTTAGATTGCTGTGGACAGCTCTTACCCTGCCAGATCCCATGGTTGTCCAGACTGCTCTTCTCCTGCAGGATCTTTGTGGTAGAGGAGGCTGATAGCGTGGCATCTCCATAGTGTGGAATGGCTGAATTAGGCACCTAATTTCTGTTTGGAGAGCACAGATTAGAGATTCTAGATAGGTAATCTGTCTACGTAGACTAGTAATTTGTTTACAAAGGGGACAGTATCCAAATTTGAAAAGAGTACTGGGAAAGACAGGTGCAAAACAACTACTACATTGAACTAAGCCGGTCATTTTGAAATAAAATAAAATCACAATCTCAAGCGCACTAATCCATAATGTATTGTTGCTATTTTGGTTTATAGATATATGATACCTAGTCCTCTTTGTCTCTCTGACTCCCCCCCCCCCCTGCAGCCAGCAGCTCCAATCACCAGCCTCAGGAAGGTTCAAATGAAATGGAGTTAAAGGGCCCCTACCTTTGTTTCTCTGACTCCCGCCTTGTAGAAAACAGCTCCAATCACCAGCCTCAGGGAAGTTCAAATCATTGTATTTGGATTGAATTAGCTTTTTTGGCTACTGCCACACATTGCTGGTTAATGTTTAAGTGATCGTCCACTAGGATTCCCTCTCACAGTTACTGTTTTTGAGCCAGGTTTTGCCTAATCAGTACTTATACTGTTGGTATTTCCTGCCTAAGTGTAAAACCTTACTTTTCTCCACATTACATTTCATTTTGTTGGATAGGGCCCATTGTTCAAGTCTGTCAAGATCTTTTTGGATCCTGAGCTTCTCTTCTGGGTTATTCCTGCCAGCTTAGTGCCATCTGCAAATTTGATGAATTCCCCTTCTATTTCTTCATCTAAGTAATTTATGAAGATATTGAAGAATACTGGACCTAAGACGGAACCTTGTGGTACCCCACTGCTTCCTTCCTTCCATGTAGATATACTACCATTAAGGACTATTGATTGAGTAATCCCTAAAAGTGATACTGCCATTCAATTAGGAGGAGGGCAGCCTCAGAGTAAAATCACTAGCATATCTGTAACAACTGAGTTTTACAACTTTACAACTGGTTTCCTGTCACTGGAAGACTGAAAGTCCCAGCATCTCTGGGGGATGTTTATGAGAGCCATGTGGGATAACTTACTTTGATGTCTAACTAGAGATAGCCATGGGAACGTCTGTTTTATTGACTCTCAGGGCAGAAGAGTTCAGGAATCATCTTTACACTTGTGTATTGATTCGAATCTGCATTCGGACAAAGGGGAGAGGTCATTATCAGCTTAATCCCATTTGCATCGCCTAAAGGGTTTCAGATGCTGCTTTGCTTCTAATAGTTTCCATCCTGACTGATTAAAGGTTCCTTTTGAAACAATCCATTTCAAGAGTCTTTACTTTCTTAAGTTAGGAGAGGAGCCATTACAGTCAGCCAGTTACAAATCCATCTGGTGGTGTTGCTGTTTATCCCATATTTTTCTAGCTTATCAAGAAGTAGGTTGTGGTCTACTTTGTCTAATGCCTTGCTGAAGTCTAAGTATACTAGATCAACAGCATTTCGCTGATCTAATAATTTAGTCACTTTGTCAAAGAATAAAATAAGATGGATTTGGCATGATCTGTTTTTAACAAACCCATGCTGGCTTTTAGTTGCAACTTTATTTGTTTCTAGATGTTTGTTTAGGGTCAGTCTTACATTTCAACTCAACTTCTATATTGTCTTCAACAGGCCCTGAAAAGATTAAAGCTTTAAGAGGGTAGTCAGAAACTTAGATAGAGTTCAGAATTAAAGAATTCTGGTTTTGGACACTCAACAGTTCAAAAAGGGAACTTTGAATGAAAATTGGTATATGTGTGGAGGAACTTACTTTTGAAAAGACTGCTTAATGAGTAATGCTCAGAAATGCATAGTTACTGTTACAATTCTCTATGAAGAATAAACAGTAATCTTTTTAAATTCTGTTACAAAGTTAGCTCTCGAGTTGTATTATGATTTTTAAAAAAAATATATTTTTCTTCCTTAGATTCAGATACATTATCCTTCTCCTGAAGAAGCCTATAATTTCTTTACTTTCAATTTTGGTCCTGAGGAAGAGAATGTAGGGGATGATGGTGAAAACAATGAAAAGAATGCATCAGATCTAGATGACAAGAAATCTACACTCAGCAATCAGGAAGAAGAAGAAGGATATGAAATGGTAATCATGAAGAAGCATGTACACATCTTTTTAAACAAATATGTAATTGACTGTATTTTGTTGTAAACAAAATGTGGAAGCTTGTAGTTAATATCATGCCTCTCCCCTTCTCTCTCCATTGATGTACATAGGGTACCATATCTTGAGACGCTGAGTCCTAGATTACATATAATGGAGAATTTAAGCCAAAGATGTTAAAAAAAAAATTGCCTATTTATGGCTGAAAGCACCAAGTTTGTTAAGGTCAAACATTTTCTGACATAGATATCCTTTACATCTACAGCAATCCCATTTAGAAACAAGTTAAATTTTATGCTTTTCACTTAGAAAGAAAATTTCTTTACTTTGAGGGAATATTTACACTCTATTTTTATATGCAGTGAGTTAAACAAGGTAGTCAGCATCACACAAGGAATATCAGTAGGAAATAGTGTAGCTTCTCAATTTAGTGTAAAGATAATTCTAAAATAAATGAATGCATAGTGCCACAAAATGCAAGAATTGTGTGATGAAAATCATGGAAGATTTGTTCAGCATTCACTGACAGATTCTGAACAACCTAACTGCCATCTTTGTATAGAAAAGTTCTGCTGTTACTCACTGCTAAGATTCTGCTGTTACTCACTGCTAAGATTCATGCTTTACTCTTCACCCTACACGTTTGTGTATTTCTGTATTCTGACATAAACTCCCAGAATCCTCCAGCCAGCAAGGTGGTTGGTGCTAGGTGATAACTTCATGCTGGTGGGGAATTCTGGAAGTTCATATCCACTCATGTTAAAGTTGCCAAGGAGGAAAAACACTTCTAGGTTAATTTGCCAGCCTGGCCCCACACGAGGTAGAACTAATTATGGCTTATACACCAGTGAAACATAGGGTCTGTGTTCTCTTACTCAGACATTGTTTTCATAGGATTTGTTCTTTTTTTTAATTACTGGGACTTCAATCATAAGACTCTAAAGAGGATTGGAAGCTTTTTTTAAAATTTAGATCATTTTTACATACTTCAGCAGTGCCCGGATTGGTGTCCATGTCAAAAATAAAAAGAGTATGGATTGCGTATATTGCAGGGGTGGGCTCCTGCCAGTTCTAACCTCTTCTATAGAAGAGGTTCCACAAATCTACAGTGCTGTTTAGAACTGGTTCCAGCTCCCTCCCCCTGCCCATCCGCACATCATCAAGATGAAGAGCGAGAGGAGGATTTCTGGGAGTTGAAGTCCATAAGTCTTAAAGCTGTCAAGTTTGAACACCCCTGGAGGTTTTTTTTCCCTAAAGGGTTAGGGGTGCAAGGGTCTTGTAACTTGACAGCTTTAAGACTTGCGTGCTTCAAATGCCAGAGTTTCTGAGCCAACATTTTGGTTGCTAAGCAAGAGCATAATTAAATGAGTTTCAATACATTTTACAAATTGGCCATGCCCACCCGATCACATGACCAGCAAGCCACTCCCACCTGGTCACATGGCCGGCAAGCTACTCCCACAAAGCAGGCCACACCTACAGATGAGGTTCTAAAAAATTTTGAAACCCACCACTGGTATATTGCTTGTAAATTACAGTTATGAGAAGCATGTATGTATATTTGAGTTAGGTTGAAATATAAAAAATTATAGCAGCTGTGTTACAGTACCTCCTGAAATTGTAGTCAGTAATAGTCACCAGTGGTCTGATATGGTACATATACATAGATTTCATGAGATAGTCCTCAAACATCAAGTGTAGGCTTCCTGATAAAGATGATTCTTTGATGCAAAAATGATTAGAAATAATTTTCTTTGCAAAAACACCTATAATTGCAAACTTGTAAATAAACAGAGGGATAAAATCAAGATCACATGAAGTGTTAATACCACTTTATAAT